>NC_057808.1:213522647-213722104 GCF_018294505.1 Triticum aestivum
CGCGGCGGGCTCGCGGGCCGGCGCGGTGGGAGGCCGGAGGCGGGCAGACGTTGTCCGGCGCGGACGTTTTCGTCCGGCGGCGCGCGGTGGAGAAGCTAGGGTTCGTCTGTGATTCCGTTTTTCGGGATGCCCACATATAAATAGGTAGAGTGAGCTAGGAGACTCCAAATGAGGTGCGGTTTTCGCCCACACGATCGTGATCGAACGACCTAGAGCATGGAAGAGAGTTTGGTGGGTTTTGGGCTGATTTTGGAGGGGGTTTTTGCTGGACACTCAAATGAACTTTGCGGATGCCCGGTTAACCGTTGGAGTACCAAACGACCTCCGAATGGAACGAAACTTGACCGGTAGTCTCCGGGTGGTATATTAAGACCACTTGACAAGCCTCGGTCCATTCCGAGAAAGTTTGACACACGCACACGAAATAAAACAAGAGGGGTGCACCGGAGGAGATAGGAGCGCCGGATTGAAAAACGGACAACGGGGAAAATGCTCGGATGCATGAGACGAACACGTATGCGAATGCAATGCACATGATGACATGATATAAAAATGCATGACATGAAAAATGCAAAACGAAAGACAAAACCCGACAACGGAGGGAAAAACATATCACATCGCCGAAAATGGCAAGAGTCGGAGTTAGAAATATGGCAAGTTACATGCGGGGTGTTACACATCATGAAAAGAGTGTTGTATGTGATAGTTATATTGTTGGATCCATTCATGATGCCTCTGAAAATTATTATGAGAAAGGAACTTATGCCCTTACATATCTCAATAATATCAAGTTTCTTCACTATGTGTTGATTGTTTTGAAGTTACACTTGTTTTGCCTTCCTATGCTAGTTGATTCTTGTTCCCATAAGTTGTTTGCTCACAAAATCCCTATGCATAGGAAGTGGGTTAGACCTAAATGTGCTAGTCATATGCTTCATGATGCTCTCTTCATGTTTCAATTCTTATCTTTTATGAGAGCATCATTGAAATCGTCATGCCTAGCTTAAAAGGCATAAAAGAAAAGCGCTTGTTGGGAGATAACCCAACACTTTTACCTACTGTTTTGTGTGTTCACATGATTATGGTGCTGTATTGATCATGTTTTATTGCTTTTGTTTCAATAAAGTGCCAAGTAAAGCCTTTAGGATCATGTTGGGTGATAGTTTCTTTGATCTTGCTGAAAACAGAAACTTTTGCGTTCACGAAAATAGTTCTCATTTTTAACAGAAGGGTGCTTTTGACTTGATTATTTTTACAGAAGATTAATATACAAATTTCTCACGTGGTCCTAAATTTTCAGAATTTTTGGAGTAGCAGAAGTATGGTTTGAGTACAGATCACTACAGACTGTTCTGTTTTTAGACAGATTCTGTTTTCAATGCATAGTTTGCTTGTCTTCTAGTTTCTAGGGCTTATATTGCTCAATATAAATTGTATAAATGATATGCTACAGTAGGCATTGTGTGAGAACAATTATTAATCTTGTCTTTGATGGTACCAAAAGTGGAATGATTTGCTCTTTATCATACTAACCTATCTCACAAAGTTCCGTTAAGTTTTGTGTGATTGAATTTTTCAAGTTTTGGTTGAGATGTCGATATGAGGAGAATAAGGAGTGACAAGACCCTAAGGTTGGGGATGCCCAAGGCACCCCAAGGTAATATTCAAGGAATATCCAGGCTACTAAGCTTGGGGATGCCCCCGAAGGCATCCCCTCTTTCGTCTCCAACATTATCGATAACCTCACTTGGAGCTATCTTTTCATTCATCACATGATATGTGTTTTGCTTGGAGCGTCAATTTATTTTGTTCGGATTTGCTTGCTGTTATTTAGAATAATGTTTTGCATCTTTTATTTCAATAAAAATGGCAATGATAGCCTTTACTATGCTTATTTTGCAAGTTTATATGTTGCTGTTTGAAAACAGAAAGTTTTCCGCTGTTGCAAAAATTCCCTAGAATAGTCAGAACATGATAAATTGTTGAAACTTTTTGCACAATAAGCTCTGATAAATTTTCTACAGTGTGTTAAATTTTCGGAATTTTTTTAGTTGAATAAGTATTGATACTCTTGCATTCTTTACAGACTGTACTGTTTTGGCAGATTGCTATTATGTTTGCATATGTTTGCTTGTTTAATGATTCTATTTGAGGATAGGGGTATTAAATATGCAGAGGCATTTAGTATGCAATGTTGAATAATGATTTTAGTGATTTTCTACAGTAGAGAATGATAAAGTTTTTGCATTGGTTCATACTGAAAGTGCTAGATATCGACTAGAGGGGGGGTGAATAGGCGATTTTTATGAAAGTCTTCAAAACATGAGAGTTTCAAAGACAAACAATAGAAATGATCCTATTGATATGCAGCGGAAGGTAAACTACACTAAGCAAGCCATAGTCAAGTATGCAA
The DNA here is from genome assembly GCF_018294505.1 of Triticum aestivum. Taxonomy (NCBI): domain Eukaryota; kingdom Viridiplantae; phylum Streptophyta; class Magnoliopsida; order Poales; family Poaceae; genus Triticum; species Triticum aestivum. The sequence continues at coordinate 213,525,061 of NC_057808.1, forward strand.
TGAAGTGAAAGCACGAAGACTAATAGCAGCTAGGTAGTAAGGATCAGGATGGAAGATGGTATGAAGCCAAACAACGATAGACGTCACACAGTGAAGACAAATAGGTAAAGCAAACAGGCAATGACTTCACGAAGACAAACTGTAAATAAAGAGAGGGAGAGGATAGAACCAGTCACTTGTTGAGGACACAGGATTTGTTGGACCAGTTCCAGTTGTTGTGACAACTGTACGTCTGGTTAGGGAGGCTGAGATTCAACTCAGAAGACCGCGTCTTCACCTTATTCCCCTTGAGCTAAGGACACCCAGTCCTCGCCCAATCACTGTGGTAAGTCTTCAAGGTAGACTTCCAAACCTTCACAGACTTCGTTCACCGGCGATCCACAATGACTCTTGGATGCTCAGAACGCGACGCCTAACCGGCTGGAGGATTCACAGTCCTCAAGTGTAACAAGTCTTCAGGTCACGCAGACAGAAAGACTTCAGTGATGCCTAACACTCTTTGGCTCTGGGTGTTTGGGCTTTGTCCTCGCAAGGATTTCTCCCTCTCAAAAGCTTCGGAGGTGGGTTGCTCTCAAACGGCAAAGGCAGTGCACTAACTCTGAGCAGCCATCAATTTATGGTGTAGGGGGTGGGCTATTTATAGCCACTAGGCAACCCGACCTGATTTGTCCGAAATGACCCTGGGTCACTAAGGAACTGACACGTGTTCCAACGGTCAGATTTCAAACACACGCGGCAGCTTGACTTGGGCTACAAGTAAAGCTAACACATCCAGCTCTGGATAAGATTTGCTCTCATTGTCTTCGCTCGAAAACATAGGATTTGGTTGAGCATCACTTCAGTCACTCTGACTTTGTTCACTGGGACCCCACTTAACAGTACGGTGGTTCCTATGACTCAACAAAGAAGAAAAGGAAACAACAAAACAACTAAGTCTTCGCGCTCCATAGTCTTCACGCAATGTCTTCTCTTGTCATAGTCTTGAATGTGAATATCTTCACATACCACCATTGCCTTCAATGTCTTCGTACATTTTTAGGGGTCATCTCCGGTAGGTAAACCGAATCAATGAGGGACTACTACCTATGTTATCCTGCAATTCTCACAAACACATTAGTCCCTCAACCAGGTTTGTCGTCAATACTCCAAAACCAACTAGGGGTGGCACTAGATGCACTTACAATCTCCCCCTTTTTGGTGATTGATGACAAACTGGTTGAAGTTTTCAACGGGGATAAAAGTATGTGAAATTGTAAAGGATTTAGGTATTGTATTCATAAGTAGCAAAAGGCTCCCCCTGAAGATGTGCATATAAGTAATTTGCTTTTGGAATGCAAATGCACATGGCAGGTTGTACTTGTGGAGATCCTCTTCAACTTATCAAGACAATTCATCATGCATGATTTGATATAACGAAGATAATGATATGCATAATGAAAAATGGACGTCTGCAATATGACTTCGTGCGGGATTTATCATCGCACATGCAGAATTTATCATCGCATCACAGAATAGCAAACAAGTAGCAGACGTCCATCAAGTTTAAGTGTTACAACTCAAAGAACCAAATGTATCGAAAGCGAGAGTTGTAAACACTAGGCAAAATATAAAGCAACCGCCCATTTGGACCCGCATGAAGACTATCAACTCATATGCTTCTCCCCCTTTTGTCTGTAAGGACCAAAAAGGAGGACCAAAAAGGTTTGAAGACATAGAGCCTCTACTCGTTCCCAGAAGGAGTAGGAGAAGATGCAGGGTCGGCGTCGGGGTTTGGCGGTGTAGAAGAACTTGGAGCAGTGTCAATACGCGCTGAAGTTGGAGGTGGTGAAGTAGCATCATCTTGATCATCTATCACTCTAGCATTCACCGTTGCAGCGGAGGAGGAATAATCAGAGTCTTCAAGAGACGGAGTTCGACGCAAGACTGCATTCCTTGGAGGAGTGGAGTCAAACTTGAATCTTTTAGTGAAGCCATCGTCTTGAAGATCCGCTTCAGCACTCAGCAATGTCAAACTCTTCCATGACCTCGGACAGGTTTCATGTGAAACAAAGGCATTCTTGGTGGCAAGATTGCGAATGCGATTGACGTCCACCAAGAGGCTTTGCATCTGCCGCTTCAGCCAGTAGTGATGCTTATCCTGTTTCTGATGCAGGGCAACGAGAAGTTCTCGGTCATTGAGAACACGAGATCGCTTCCGAGGCCTTTGAGCAATAGTGCTTTCAATGGCTTCAGTTTGAGCACGGTGAGGTAAGCGTGTATTGCCAGCCATAGGATAAACACGAGTGACTGCCTGGACTCCTTCAATGGGTTGCGTGAAGCTTTGGTGATCAGCATTGTGAAGACAAACAGGCTCCTTGGCAGGCTCTGGGTATATGGCTTCAACTGACATATCAACCTCTGGCAGAAAGATCAGATGGTTGCGAGCAGAGGGCTGATAGTTGACAGCTGAATGTAGCTTGATGAGGCGCATGACCCATGGAGCGTAGAACTTCAGTCCAAAGAGATCAGAGCCTGATGCATCCAACTACCTGATAAAGAATTCTTGAGCATTGAAGCTGATGCCATTGAAGATATAAAAGACCAAAGTCTTCATTGCTCCTTCAAGTTTTGCTGCTGAAGAATGTCCTTTGACAGGCCATAGAGTCCGCCTGATGATATGATAAATAGTGCGGGGCAGATACTCTAGGTCTTCGACAAAGAACTCCTTTGGGTAATCAGCGTCATGTGGCAATGGCTTCATCATGCTTAGCATTTGGCTCATGTTGGGATCTGGCTTCTGAAAGATGCTCTCCAAAGCATTGCGGTGAAGCTGACAACCAGGTTCATATAGTTCACCTGGAGTGGGTAGACCAGTGATCTCAGTAATGTCAAAAGCTTTAGCTTCATGGTGTACGTTGCCTGTCATCCACTCAAGGACCCATGTCTTCGGATCCCTGTTGTAGCCGCGAATGTGGAGGGTGGCATAGAATTGCAGTAGAAGCTCTTCATTCCAATGCTCCTTATCAGTTACAAAATTCAGCAATCTAGCATCACGGAAGCAGTCAAGGGCTTCTTTAAGGCATGGCAGTCCAGCAATGGCTTCACAGTCAAGACACATATGAGGGAAGATGCGCCCTTGATCATAAAGAACACAAGAATAATAACTGCGCTGCTGATAGCTCCAGAACCGATCTGATGAAATCCTTAGCTTGGAATAGGGGTTCTTGGCGCTATCAAAGAAAGTGTTGTGCGCAATGAAGCCATTTGCATTGAAGGACCCTGGTGAAGTGGCAGTACCTGGAAACCTGGGCAATCTTGGCTTTGGCTTCTGGACCTGAGGCCTGTGCTCGACATGATAATCAAATTGCGGACCAGTAGCAGAAGGAGGAACCAAAACAGGCCATCTGACAGTGACCAGCTGACCATAGTTGTATGCTTGCTCAATAGTATGTGGCCTGGGAGGCGGTATAGGAGCAGTGGCAGTGGCAGTGACTTCAGGCTGCAGATTGGCATCAGGTGCAGCATTGACTTCAGGTGCTATCACTTCAGGCACCACATTGACTTCAGGCGCCACATTAGCTTCAGCCATGACAACGTCATTGGCTTCAGTGTTGGTGTTGATGGTCGCCTCAATGTTGTTAACCTCCACTTGAGTAGCTGGAGGGTCAGACACGTTCTCCTCGAGAACAACTTGGATGGTTGGGGGTGTAGCAACACGTTCTTCTTCTTCTCTTGGTTCTTCTTGGTCATCGGCTGATGCAGCCGGAATATCTTCAGCCATGTTGGCTTCAGTCTCGGGGTTGTTCACAGTTGGAGAGGCTTCAGGAAAGACTTGGCGTGAAACGGATTGACGCTCTTCTCCTTCTGGAACACTTGACAGAGTGACCTGTGGCCTTGGTCCTTTGCGAAGCCTGCGAAACGCTGGCGACGCTTGAGGAGATGGAGTTGGTTGGGCCACAAAGTCTTCATCTTCAATCACCGGAGTGGTGACTTGAGTTGGGGGAGTAACTGGTGTTTCTGCTTGACGGGGGGGAGTCTTGTGGGTGATCAACCCATGAGTCATCCTGAGCAATTGGCGTCAATGGACGACCAATGCTGATGAGTTTGCTGTTCGTGAGAACAGGCGATGATACCACATTGTGCTCGATCTAAGGAAGGACTTCATCATCTTCAACATTGTCATGATGACCAATGTATTCAGCTGCGGTGGGGTCAACAGCTGGAATGTCTTCAGCTTCAGGAGCCTCTATGGAAGCAGGCTCATGAACTATCATTCGACGTTCTTGTTGTGCAGATTCAGGACGAGCAACAGAAATTGGCTCGACGACAAGGGGCTCTGTGGGAGCAGCCCGATCTCTCTTCTTGGTCTTGCGCTTCTTGGTGGGTGGAACATCATCAGTGGTGTTCTTGGTCTTGCGCTTTCTGGCCTTGGCTTCAGCTGCCCTTGTCTTCTGAAGCTCTGAAGCCACTGTGGGGACCTTAGGCTTCACGCCTGTCATACTGGCTGGGAAGACAATGTGAGGTTCTTCCCGCCTAGATGGTTCAGCTTGGTCCACAGATGGCTTCTTCTTCTGCTTGGCAGCCATCTTAGGGTCGATGCCAGGACGCCCAAGTGCCTTGCGCTTCTCAGCTTCATTGTAAGCTTGAACACACTTGGGAGCGAGAATCTTCATGCGCTCACGAGAACCTTTGGCTTCATCACGTTTCTTGTGAAACGCTTCCTTGAGCTCATGCAGCATGACCTTGAAGTTTTGGACGTCTGCCACGCTGAGCTTGGCCATGTGCTTCTTGAACTGAGCCTTTTCATAATCGATCTTGTGCTTCAGCTCAACAATTTTCTGAGCAAGAGCCAGCTCAGGAGCAATGGCGCCATGGAAGGAGACGCTTAGGCCAATGGGAAGTTGCGTCAAAGCTGAGATTGGGGGTGTCAAACCACTCATCAGTGAAGTTGGTCAATACTTCCACGTCAAAGAGAGGCAAATCATTGAAGATTTCCGCCTCTTGCTTGCTCTTTATCAGCTGCTCAAGAGCGTCATCAGCAAGATCGTCGTCACTTGACAGATCAATGGCGTCATTCTCATTCCTCAGAACAGCAGCAGGGGTCAGAGCTGGACCAGTGGTGTGCATAGGCTTCTCTTTCTTCTTCTCAGACTTGGAGATGCGTTAAAGATCTTCAGACTGCACACTTGGTGCAGGAGGAGCAGTGGCCAGAGGCTTCGCTCGTGAAGCTTTTGGTGCAGGGGAAGGCTTTGAACCTTTAGGTTTCTTCAGCTTCTTAGGCTTCGGTGGTGCAGGCGCTTCGTCAGAATCAGCGTCATCTGCAGGTTGATCCACGTCTGTCCCTTGAACCATAATATGAGTGATGAGACCTTCTAGGTTGTAGAAGGGCCCAACAAGATTGGGTTCAGCTTCGCGTGTGCCATCAGCACGAGGAGCAGAGGGACGAGGGTTGAAGTCTAATCCCCGCGACTTCTTGTTTTCTTTGGCCGAGTTCTTGGCAAACTGGAAGTTGCGCTTGAACAGATTGTCGTCACGACACCATAGCAATGAAGATGGGTCGGCATCTACAGGTTGTGGTCCACGGACCATGCAAGGGTAGAAGCCTTGTTCAATGGCTTCACCTCTGGACCTGGGAGGAAGATTTTTGTACAAGATGTCTCCCCAGGGTCGCTTGATGGCATTCTTCTCAGCATATTCCTGGGTCACGAACCTGTACTTGTACCATTGTTCTACCCAATATCTTCGAATCCATTGGATTTGGGTTTTTCGCTGATTGTAGTCCTCCTCTAGATTTGTCTTGTATAGCTCATAGAGGTCAGGAGGCAAATCTCTTGATGTGTTCCCACGGCGCTGTCTGGCACCCTTCCTTGTAGACTTCTCTGTTGCCATGAGGTTTAGACTGAATGGCTTCAACAGTGTCAAAGGCTTCTGTCTGCTGGTCAGACAGGAACTGGCTTCGGGAGAGTTGATGTGATGTTGTAAGAATTCTGCAAATGAATGCAGACTATGAGAACCAAGGGATTCTCCCACGGACATGTACCTATGACAGCATTAGAGATGCGAGGGAAGGGGAAGAGGTCATATGCATTCTCAGAAGATTTTGAAGATAAATCAGTTTAGAAGACATTGACCTCATAGCGCGAAGACATTCACTTATATGTTGAGAGTTGGTTCCAGATTTGTATGAATCCAAGAATAAGTGCAAGTGAGGAATCTAACTACGTGTGAAGCATAAGTGAATATACTAGGCATCATATGAGATTCAGACAGGATAGATCCAAATTTGAGGAGGCAGAAACCACTTTTGGTAAAAAGGATGAATCTATAGGATCTAAAAGACAGTAAAAAGAGGGTGTTAATTTACCACACGATGAACTGCTAGACGGAGTAGAAGATGAGACCGAGCAGTTCGATCTTCCGTGCCCTAACTTGGCGACGGAGGACACCTACGGCGGCGGCGGAGAAGATGATGTTCGCGGCCAGCGTGAAGACGGCGTCGGAGAGGTCGCGGCAGCTAAGCGCTTCGTCGTCGGCGTCGTTGAGAGCTAGCGGTGGCGCTAGGGTTTGTCGAGGTGGAGAGGTGGAAGAAAGATTTTGACCGCGATTGGATGTGAATTTATAGGAATAGGGACGTCACAGCGCAATTACGCAGGTGCCCCTGGCGGTTCACATCTGAGGGACACGTGGCGAACATGCAACACATTGGGAGTTGTCCCACGTTCCCACGCCCGCCTAGATTGCCGGATGGTCGTTTCGGCTTCTCCGGGTTTCAGGCAATAAGAATTGAACATTTAAAATAGATTTATTGTTTGTCTCTGTATCTTCTGCTGACAAGAACGCAGAGAAGACATTCGACAGTTTCAACAGAATGCATATGATTTGGATAGATAGAGTTTGAGGTAGAAAGCATAGAGAGGTTAGGGTCCGATCACATTCACTTAGTTCAAAAGATTCAAACGAGAAGACATAGCTATAAGTGAATGTTGTAGAGGACAAAACACTAATATATGTATATATCAGAATTCAACCAAATCAACATAGTGAAGATAATCATGAAGACATGTTGAAATTGAAGACAAATCAAATGCGAAGACATAGCAAATGTAACGCCATGAGAAAAAATACTTCAAACAGAAGAATTTGGTGGTGGCGTTACCCATCGTATAGGAAGTATTAGACCGAGACACGGTGCACAATTATCGTGGCGCTCCGAACTCAAATTCCGCATTAATGTATTCGCACTTAGAATGTAAGTCTTCATTAATTGAAGATATACTTTTCTTCATGTGTTGCACATCTAAGTCATCAACATGCATAAGTGTTAGGATGTGTGCCTGATCACAGGACATTTGAGGATTCCAAGATATTAGCTGACACCGCAACTTGCAAAACCTTTTCTCATCCAAGGGCTTTGTGAAGATATCTGCCAGTTGCTCTTCAGTGTTGACATGTATGATATCAATATCTTCCTTCATGACATGATCTCTGAGAAAGTGATGACGAATTTCAATGTGCTTTGTCTTCGAGTGCTGAACTGGGTTGTTGGCAATCTTGATGGCGCTTTCGTTGTCGCAGTAGAGTGGTACTTGTTTTAGATGGATGCCATAGTCCTTGAGTGTTTGCTTCATCCATAGAAGCTGAGCGCAGCAAGATCCAGCAGCAATGTATTCAGATTCAACAGTGGAGAGTGATACACAGTTCTGCTTCTTTGAAGACCAACAGACAAGTGATCGTCCCAGAAAGTGACATGTGCCTGATGTAGACTTGTGATCCACCTTGTCACCAGCATAATCAGCATCCGAGAATCCAACTAGATCAAATTCTGAGCCCTTTGGATACCATAATCCTAATGTTGGGGTGTAAGCCAAATATCGAAGAATTCGCTTCACAGCTAAGTGATGTGATTCCTTTGGTGCCGCTTGGACTCGAGCACACATGCAAACACTAAGCATAATATCTGGCCTAGATGCACATAAATAAAGTAAAGAACCAATCATGGAGCGGTATACCTTTTGATCAAACTCTTTACCATTGGCGTCAGGACCCAGATGACTCTTGGTTGGCATTGGCATCGTGTAACCTTTGCAGTCTTGCATTCCAAACTTCTTCAGGCAATCTTTGAGGTATTTCTCTTGAGATATGAAGATGCCATTTCTTTGCTGACGAATTTGAAGACAAAGGAAGAACTTCAGCTCACCCATCATGGACATCTGATATTGCTCTTGCATCATGTGTCCAAACTCATCACTGTATTTCTGGTTGGTGCAGCCGAAGATAATGTCATCCACATATATTTGGCACACAAACAGTTCACCATCATGTGTCTTCGTGAAGAGTGTGGGATCCAGGGAACCAGGTTTGAAGCCTTTGCTCTTCAGGAAGTCTTTGAGTGTGTCATACCAAGCGCGAGGGGCTTGTTTGAGGCCATACAGTGCCTTGTTTAGCTTGTACACCATATCAGGATGTTTTGGATCTTCAAAGCCAGGAGGTTGTGCAACATACACTTCTTCTTCAATCTTGCCGTTGAGAAATGCACTCTTCACATCCATTTGATACAACAAGATGTTGTGATGGTTTGCATAGGCTAGCAATATGCGAATAGCTTCAAGCCTAGCCACAAGAGCAAATGTTTCATTGAAGTCAATCCCTTCAACTTGAGTGTATCCTTGAGCAACGAGACGAGCTTTGTTTCTGACAACTTGACCATGCTCATCTTGTTTGTTGTGATATATCTATTTTGTGCCTATTATGTTGTGCTTGCGGGGGTGAGGACGCTTGACAAGTTCCCAGACATTGTTCATCTTGAACTGTTGAAGCTCTTCTTGCATAGCTTGAATCCATTCAGGTTCCATGAAGGCTTCAGCAACTTTCTTGGGTTCAGATATTGAGACAAAAGCAAAGTGCCCACAGAAATTTGCTAGTTGTGTTGCTCTTGAACGAGTGAGTGGACCAGGCGCATTGATGCTATCAATTATCTTCTCAATCTGTACTTCATTTGCAACACGAGGATGAACTGGACGAAGATTTTGCTCTTGCTGATCATTGTCATCGTTGGGAGGATTGTCTTCGGGCTGAGCATTGTCTTCAGGTTGATTAGGTGCAGAAATGATAAGCTCCTCTTCAGGCTGTGCTTCAGACGTTATGATTTCTCCAGTTCCCATTAGCTTGATGGATTCACTGGGTGGAACTTCATCTAGCACATTTGGCAGGTGCTCTCTTTGCGAGCCGTTAGTCTCATCGAACTGCACATCCACAGTTTCAACCACTTTATAGTGAAAGAGGTTGAAGACTCTGTAGGAGTGTGAATCCTTTCCGTAACCGAGCATAAAACCTTCATGTGCTTTCCGTGCAAATTTTGAAGTGTGATGTGGATCCTTGATCCAGCACCTAGCAACAAATACTCTGAAGTAACTGACATTTGGCTTCTTACCAGTGAGGAGTTCATAGGATGTTTTCTTCAGAAGCTTGTGAAGATAAACACGGTTGATGACATGGCATGTAGTATCAATAGCTTCAGGCCAGAACTTTCTTGGTGTCTTGTATTCATCGAGCATCGTCCGAGCCATCTCAATGAGTGTTCTGTTCTTGCGCTCCACGATGCCATTCTGTTGAGGTGTGTACGGAACTGAGAACTCATGAGTGATGCCTAATGTATCCAAGTACAGATTGAGGCCGGTGTTCTTGAACTCTGTGCCGTTGTCACTCCTGATATGCTTGATCTTGATGCCATAGTTGTTCATGGCACGGTTGGCGAAGCGTATGAAGATATCCTGCACTTCAGTCTTGTAGAGAATTATGTGCACCCATGTATATCTTGAATAATCATCAGCAATGACGAAGCCATAGAGACAAGCAGTAGTAGTGAGAGTAGAGTAGTGAGTAGGGCCAAATAAGTCCATGTGTAGTGGCTCGAAGGGTTGAGATGTCGTCATGATTGTCTTCGAGGGATGCTTGGCCCTAGTCATCTTTCCATCTTCGCAGGCACCGCACAAGTGATCCTTCTTGAACTTGACGCCCTCGATGCCTATGACATGCTTCTTCTTTGCGAGAGTGTGTAAGTTCCTCATGCCAGCATGCCCTAGCCTCCGATGCCAGAGCCAGCACTCTGAAGCTTTTGCAAGAAGGCATACGGCAAGCTGTGGCCCTGCTGAGAAATCTACCATGTATAGATCATCTTTCCGGTACCCTTCAAAGACTAGAGACTTGTCAGATTCCATTAGTACAAGGCAACGATATTTTCCAAATATCACAATCATGTTCAAGTCACAAAGCATTGAGACAGACATTAAGTTGAAACCAAGGGATTCAACAAGCATCACTTTATCCATGTGCTGATCCTTTGAGATTGCAACTCTACCTAGACCCAATACCTTGCTTTTACGAGTGTCAGCAAATGTGATGTGACTCTTGTCAGATGGACGTAAGGTTGAGTCCATGAGAAGACTTCGATCACCAGTCATATGATTAGTGCATCCGCTATCCATAATCCATTCTGAAGCATGAGGTGTCATACCCTACAGTACAGTTAGGGGGATAGGCTTCACCAAGAGTATTGTGAAGCATCAACATTTGACGGGCAAGAGGATTATCAAAGCTCAGATCAAGATTAGGACTGATAGGATGATTGGCAAACGATCCAGGAACAAAATACATAGTGAGACCATTTGGGCATTTGATCTTGCGCCCTACAAGATGTTTTAGGTCCCCAGCAATAGCATCAAACGCCTTTGATTTCCGGCAGGAGACCTTTCCGTGTAAAAGGAAGTTAATTCTTCTTAACCACCCACATCTTCAGGGGTGGCTTAGAAGCAATGAGTCTAAGTGCAGCATCTGAGAACTTCGGCTTTGAAGCCCTAGCAAATAGCCTTGCAGGAGGTGAATAGTACTCATATGAATAAGCAGAATAGTTCTTAGTTTTATGAACATAGCGGTTTGAAGAAACACGCTCATATTCATAAGTCTGAGTATGGTTTCCCTGCAAAACATTGGCGTTAGGGTGACTCAAGTGAGTCCTCTGTCTGTATGAAGCCTTTGGACCATATGAAGCTTTTGGTCTGGGATTTGTCTTCTTCCCAGGCGGTGTCATGATGACATTCACAGGAAGATTCTCAAGACAACTTTTGGGAACCCAGATCTTCTTCATAGGTGGCCCATTCCTGCAGTTAGTACCAATATACCTGGCAAACACTTCACCATTCTGATTCTTAAACAGTTTATAATTTGCATCAAAGGATTCATCAATGATAATAGGTTAGCACAAGTGAAGCCAGATAAGGTGGATGGATCCACTGAAGGTCCCTTTGCAGCAACCAATGTGGTTTTGGGGTACTGCTCAGGCTTCCAGTAGGAGCCATCAACATTCATTTTCCTCTCGAACCCAACACCCTCTTTCCTAGGGTTTCGGTTCAGAATCTGCTTTTCGAGGACATCGCACAATGTCTGATGCCCTTTGAGACTTTTGTACATCCCTGTTTCAAGCAATGTCTTCAACCTAGCATTTTCATCAGCAATAGTAGTGGTATCCTCAGCAGAGGGGTTAGTTACCATATCATCAGTTGAAGATATTGCAACAGTAGCAGCAGTAGAACATTCAGCAATAGAAGTAGCGTTATCACGCTCAAGGCATTTTAGACAAGGTGGTTCAAATCATTCCTGAGCGGAACTGACTGTTGAGCGCAAAGTGACTCATTCTCTTTTTGAAGATCTTCATGAGCCGCTCTCAATTTCTCAAGCTCTTGCTTCCTTTGAAGATAATCATAGGAGAGCTTTTCATGAGTGGTTGAGAGCGTTTCATGACGACTTTCAAGTTCCTGGTACTTAACATGAAGATTTTTTATGTCTTTAATTAAGGACTGAGAACGGGTCATTTCAGCGTCCAACAGGTCATCGCTTTTGTCTAACAGTTTTTGAGTATGTTCCATAGCTTTCTATTGTTCAGTTGCAATTTTAGCAAGTGTTTTGTAGCTGGGTTTGGATTCACAATCAGAGTCATCTTCACTTGAAGTTTGAAACTAAGCATCGCGTGATTTTACCTTGGCACCACGTGCCATGAAGCAGTAGGTGGGAGCAGAGTCGTCCTTGTCATTAGCTTTAGCGTTGGTGACGGGGCCATTGTCTTCAGTGTTGAAGATGGACTTGGCAACATAGGCTGTAGCTAGAGCCAGACTTGCAACGCCAGGGTCGGACTCCTCCTCAGACTCCACCTCTGCCTCCTCAGAAGCAGACTCCTCCTCTGAATCCATCTCCTTGCCAACAAAAGCACGAGCCTTGACAGATGAGCTCTTCTTATGAGATGAAGACTTGGATGAGGACTTGGAAGAAGACTATGAGGATTTCTTCTTCTTCTTCTTGTCATCAGAATCATATTCCTTGCTCTTCTTCTTCTTCTTCTTGTTCTCATTGTCCCACTGTGGACACTCAGAGATGTAGTGTCCGGGTTTCTTGCACTTGTGACATGTTCTCTTCTTGTAGTCATGAGTGGAAGCTTCATCATTTCTTGAGTTGGATCAAGACTTTCTGAAGCCCTTCTTCTTAGTGAACTTCTGGAACTTCTTCACAAGCATAGCAAGTTCCTTTCCAATGTCTTCAGGATCATCAGAACTGCAGTCAGATTCTTCTTCAGATGAGGAAACAGCTTTTGCCTTCAAAGCACGAGTTCGGCCGTAGTTGGGACCATAGATATCTCTTTTCTCAGATAGCTGGAACTCATGTGTGTTGAGCCTCTCAAGTATATCAGACGGATCGAGTGTCTTGAAGTCAGGGCGTTCTTGTATCATCAGGGCAAGGGTGTCGAACGAGCTGTCAAGTGATCTCAGTAGTGTCTTGACGATTTCATGCTTGGTGATCTCAGTGGCGCCGAGAGCACGAAGCTCATTTGTGATGTCAGTGAGGCGATCAAATGTGAGCTGGACATTCTCATTGTCGTTTCTCTTGAAGCGGTTCAAGAGGTTGCGAAGACCACTGATCCTTTGGTCTCTCTGGGTTGAGATGCCTTCGTTGACCTTGGAGAGCCAGTCCCAAACTAGCATTGACGTTTCCAGAGCACTCACACGGCCATACTGTCCTTTGGTCAGATGACCACAGATGATGTTCTTGGCAGTAGAATTTAGTTGAATGAACTTGTTGACATCCGCAGGAGTGACACCTTCACCAGTCTTGGGAACACCATTCTTGACGACATACCAGAGGTCGACATCAATGGCTTCAAGATGCATGCGCATCTTATTCTTCCAGTAGGGATATTCAGTCGACATAGCTAAAACTCTAGGTGGTTAAACCGAATCACATAGAACAAGGGAGTACCTTGCTCTGATACCAATTGAAAGTGCTAGATATCGACTAGAGGGGGGGGTGAATAGAAATGATCCTATTGATATGCAGTGGAAGGTAAACTACACTAAGCAAGCCATAGTCAAGTATGCAATGAAGTGAAAGCACGAAGACTAATAGCAGCTAGGTAGTAAGGATCAGGATCGAAGATGGTATGAAGCCAAACAACGATAGAAGTCACACAGTGAAGACAAATAGGTAAAGCAAACATGCAATGACTTCACGAAGACAAACTGTAAGTAAAGAGAGGGAGAGGATAGAACCAGTCACTTGTTGAGGACACATGATTTGTTGGAACAGTTCCAGTTGCTGTGACAATTGTACGTCTGGTTAGGGAGGCTGAGATTCAACTCAGAAGACCACGTCTTCACCTTATTCCCCTTGAGCTAAGGACACCCAGTCCTCGCCCAATCACTCTGGTAAGTCTCCAAGGTAGACTTCCAAACCTTCACAGACTTCGTTCATCGGCGATCCACAATGACTCTTGGATGCTCAGAACGCGGCGCCTAACCGGCTGGAGGATTCACAGTCCTCAAGTGTAACAAGTCTTCAGGTCACGCGGACAGAAAGACTTCAGTGATGCCTAACACTCTTTGGCTCTGGGTGTTTGGGCTTTGTCCTCGCAAGGATTTCTCTCTCTCAAAAGCTTCGGAGGTGGGTTGCTCTCAAACGACAAAAGCCGTGCACTAACTCTGAGCAGCCACCAATTTATGGTGTAGGGGGTGGGCTATTTATAGCCACTAGGCAACCCGACCTGATTTGTCCGAAATGACCCTGGGTCACTAAGGAACTGACACGTGTTCCAACGGTCAGATTTCAAACACACGCGGCAGCTTGACTTGGGCTACAAGTAAAGCTGACTCATCCAGCTCTGGATAATATTTGCTCTCATTGTCTTCGCTCGAAGACATAGGATTTGGTTGAGCATCACTTCAGTCACTCTGACTTTGTTCACTGGGACCCCACTTAACTGTACGGTGGTTCCTATGACTCAACAAAGAAGAAAAGGAAACAACAAAACAACTAAGTCTTTGCGCTCCATAGTCTTCATGCAATGTCTTCTCTTGTCATAGTCTTCAATGTGAATATCTTCACATACCACCATTGCCTTCAATGTCTTCATACATTTTTAGGGGTCATCTCCGGTAGGTAAACCGAATCAATGAGGGACTACTACCTGTGTTATCCTGCAATTCTCACAAATACATTAGTCCCTCAACCAGGTTTGTCGTCAATACTCCAAAACCAACTAGGGGTGGCACTAGATGCACTTACACATACTAACTTATCTCACGAGTTCTTGTTGAGTTTTGTGTGGATGAAGCTTTTGAGATTTAGGAAAACCATGATATGAGAAGAACTAAGGAGACACAAAAACTCAAGCTTGGGGATGCCCATGGCATCCTAAGATAATATCCAAGAAGTCTCAAGCATCTAAGTTTGGGGATGCCGTGGTAGGCATCCCACCTTTCTTCTTCAACAATTATCGGTTAATATCGGTTGAGCCTAAGTTTTTGCTTCTTCACATGAGTTGTGCTATCCTTGAAATGTCATTTTATTTTGTTTTGCTTGCTGTTTTAATAAAGTACTTAGATCTTAAAGTTTTTTAAATAAAATAGAGTCCTCAAATAGTTGCCAAGGAGGCTAAGTAAGCGGCATTCACATCCCGTCAACGAAGCTCTTTCCTATGTCATTTACTCTTGTGCTTCACTTATATTCTATGAGTAAATAGTTGAATAAATTGAATATCATGAAGTTGAAAGCATATCATGCCTAGTGGTAGCTTCACATTGGGTTTAGAAAGTGAAATATTTTGAGGCTTGACAATCACAATATTGGTCATACAAGCAATTCACGAATCATTAGTATAAGGAAGAGAACTTTCACATGCAAATACACTATCTTAGAAATCTTTTGTGATTGTGAGCCCCCATCAAAATAATATATGCCAAAATTGTTGACGTTGGACAAGGAAGACAACATAATGATTTATGTTTGTTCATATTCACATAGAAGTTATATTGTCATAGATCCTTCAACATGTGGTGCTTGCCCCCCATCTTTGCTAGCCCAAAAATTCCGCACCAAGTAGAGATACTACTTGTGCATCCAAAAACCCTTAAACCCAAATCTTCTCTTCAAGAGTCCACCATACCTACCTAAGGATTGAGCAAAGATCCTTCAAGTAAGTTGTCATCGGTGCAATAAGGCAATAAAAATTGCTTCTAAAAGTGTGAGATCATTTAGTGAAAGAGAAAATTGAGCGTTGTACGGACTTGTGATGGTAAAGCAATTAAAGGGACAGACTGCATAATAAAGGTTGCTATCACAAGGGGCAATATAACGTGATGTTCTTTTGCACTAAGGGATTGAACATACAAACAAATAAGCGCATGGCTACCTCTGCTTCCCCTGCAAAGGGCCTATCTTTTACTTTTCAGTATTTACTTTTATGCAAAGAGTCAAAGTTTTTCTCTCTATTCCTTTTTATTTTTCTATTTTGGCAAGCATCATGTGGTGAGGAAAGATCTAGGCACCTATGTCCAGTTGAATATGGGTGGCATGAGTTATTATTGTTGAGATCACCCTTGAGGTGAATACGTTGGGAGGCAAAACAATAAGCCCTTAACTTTTTATGTGTCCGGTTGAAACATTTTGCTCATGTGTACGCGGTGAGTGTTAGCAACCATACAAGACTATATGATGGTTGAGTATGTGGAGCTCTTACTTAAAACTCTGTTGAATAAGTTGAATTGGAATTGCTTGGTGATTGAGAACATAGGTTGTTGGGTTTCAAGAGAATTCATTGTTTAAACCTTAACATGTGAATTGGTTGCTACTATAACATGAGAAGTTTTATGAGAAAGAAATACTGTTATGATTCTAGGAAAAGTGATTGAAATTATAATTGATCAAACTTGTGCACTTTGCTAGCATTCACACTTCATAAATTATTTCTTGTATCATTTACCTACTCGAGGACGAGTAGGAATTAAGCTTGGGGATGCTGATACGTCTCCAACGTATCTATAATTTATGAAGTATTCATGCTGTTATTTTATCATTCTTGGATGTTTTACAATCATTTTATAGCAAATTTATATCATTTTTTGGGACTAACCTATTGACCCAGTGCCAAGTGCCAGTTGCTGTTTTTTACTTGTTTTTTACATCACAGGAAATAAATATTAAATGGAGTCCAAACACCGCGAAACTTTTTGTGGATTTTTTTATGGGCTAGAAGACTCCCGATGGGCCAGAGCAGCACCTGGGGGGTGCCCCGAGGGGGCACAACCCACCAGGGCACGCCAGGCCCCCTGGCACGCCCAGGTGGGTTGTGCCCACCTCGGTGGCCTCCCGCACCCCCTCTTTACACTATAAATTCCCAAATATTCCGAAACCCTTCGGGGTAAACCTAGATCAGAAGTTTCGCCGCCACAGGGCTCCGTAGCCACCGAAAACCAATCTAGACCCTTCCGGCACCCTGCCAGAGGGGGGAATCATCTCCGGTGGCCATCTTCATCATCCCAGCGACCACCACGATGAGGAGGGAGTAGTCCACCCTCGGGGATGAGGGTTTGTACCAGTAGCTATGTGTTTAATCTCTCTCTGGTGATCTATACCATGGGCTTTGTTAATATAGATGGATCATATGATGTTTCTCCCCTCTACACTCTTGTGGTTATGAATTGAATCTCTACCCTTTGAAGTTTTGTCATGTTGGATTGAATGTTCAGATTTGGGAACACCTGATGTATGTCTTGCTGTATGAATACTTGAGGTGATAATGGGGTATCATATTGATTCACTTGATATACGTTATGGCAATCAACTTGCAGATTCCCGTGGTAAAATATTTGGGTAATCTATGCATAGGGGTTGATGCACGTTTTTATTCTCTTTTATCCGATAGAAACCTTGGGGTCTCCTTGTAGCTCTTTGTGTGGATTGAGTATTTTGAATATGAATTTGCTTTGGTGTTATTTTAGTACGAACTCTTGATTAGATCGATCGGAAAGAATAGCTTGCGTTATTTTAGTACGAACTCTAGGACAGATTGATCGGAGAGAATAGCTTTGAGGTGGTTTCGTACCCTACAAACAAATTCTATCTTTTGTTCTCCGCTAATAAGAACTCGGGAGTGATTCTTTATTGCACTTTGAGGGATAATCATATGATCCAACTATGTTAGCATTGTTGAGAGGTTGCACTAGTGAAAGTATGGACCATAGGCCTTGTTTTGAAGCATTGCAATACCGTTTTTGTGCCCGTTTACTATTTTCTACCTTGCTGTTTTTATTTATTCAGATTATAAAAATATATTTCTACCATCCATATTACACTTTTATCACCATCTCTTCGCCGAACTAGTGCACCTATACAATTTGCCATTGTATTGGGTGTGTTGGGGACACAAGAGATTTCTTGTATTTGGTTGCAGGGTCGTTTGAGAGAGACCACCTTCATCCTACACCTCTCACGGATTGATAAACCTTAGGTCATCCACTTGAGGGAAAATTGCTACTGTCCTACAAAACTCTGCGCTTGGAGGCCCAACATGTGTCTACAACAATAAAGTTGCGTAGTAGACATCACCCTCTCACTGGCGCATTGTTGGTGGAGGCGAGCTGCTCTCGTGGCTGCGTTGGAAGTACGCTGCCTAGTGCTCGTGGTTGTTGGCGGCGTACTCCGGGCGGCCCCGCACCTCCTCCGACAGGGAGGCCCGAACGCGCTCGATCTCGTCGTGGAAGTGGGCGGCGTCGACCGGCTGCGGGGGGACGGGCACGCCTCCACCGCCCCGGCACGCGCATGTCGGGCGACACCGGGTAGTTTGCCTCGTGGTGGAGGTGGGCCTCCCACTCGTGCAGGTGGCGGCTGCCGGTGTCAAAACCGGCGGATCTCGGGTAGGGGGTCCCGAACTGTGCGTCTAAGGTCGATGGTAACAGGAGACGGGGACACAATGTTTACCCAGGTTCGGGCCCTCTCTATGGAGGTAATATCCTATTTCCCGCTTGATTGATCTTGATGAATATGAGTATTACAAGAGTTGATCTACCACGAGATCGTAATGGCTAAAACCCTAGAAGTCTAGCCTGTATGGCTATAATTGTATATATCCTCTACGGACTAAGCCCTCCGGTTTATATAGACACCGAAGGGGACTAGGGTTACACAAAGTCGGTTACAGAGAAGGGAATCTTCATGTTTGGTCGCCAAGCTTGCCTTCCACGCCAAGGAGAGTCCCATCCGGACACGGGTAAAAGTATTCGGTCTTTGTATCTTCACAACCCATTAGTCCGGCCCATGTCCAACAGGCCAGACGCCCGAGGACCCCTTAGTCCAGGACTCCCTCAGTAGCCCCTGAACCAGGCTTCAATGACGAGGTGTCCAGCGCATAGATTGTCTTCGGCATTGCAAGGTTGGTTCCCCTCTCCGAATACTCCAAGATAGTCTTCGGACAAACGTGTCCGGATCTGCAACACAAGTACCACACACAACCGCAGAGAGTATAATATTTCACGAGTCCAATCCGCTGACAACTTTTTGTAATGTGACAGCACTTCTGCCCGGTCATTACTTCTAACCATTTTCGTCTGTCGTTCCGCGTTTCTAGACGCGGTTTTCATTGGCACGTCTTGTCGAAGCAGAGATCGTGTCCCCTTATTGTGGGATTCTCATCAATGCGGGCGTCGGTAATCCAATCGTGCCGTTTACACGACCCTTGGGAACAGGCGATTTTTAAGGCGAGTGGGGAGGCGCTTGATATTCACTGCCTTTATAAGGAGATAAGGACTCCCTTTCTTCACCCACGCCTTCTCTCTTTCCCTGCCCTTCCATTCTCGAGTTCCAGCGCCCAAGTCCTCATCTTTTCCACCTTAAGGAAGCATTCAACCATGTCCGGATCTAGAGGGCAAGGCAAGTGGATGGCCTCTCCGTCAAGGAGAAGGACATCGTTGGGCTTCGGGAGAGGCCGGGTATCTGGCGAAAGAGATCGCCCACCGGCTTCAGGCCAAGGGTCAAGTCGTCCCCACCCCGAAGCCCAATGAGAGGGTGGTGTTCATCCCCCATTTCGTCCGCGGGTTAGGGTTTCCTCTCCACCCTTCCGTCCGCGGACTTATGTTCTATTACGGGCCAGATTTCCATGATCTAGCCCCGAACTCCTTCCTCAACATCTCGGCATTCATTGTCGTATGTGAGGCCTTCCTGCGCATCCAACCCCACTTCGGACTGTGGCTCAAGATCTTCAACGTGAAGCCAAAGGTGGTGGATGGCCAGCACGCGGAGTGCGGAGGCGCCATGGTGAGCAAGCTGCCCAATGTCACATGGCCCAAAGGTACTTTTGTTGAGACTGTCAAGGAGTGCCAGAAACTGTGGTTCTATATCACAGAGCCCCGCGACGCCACCTGGGCCGCGGCTCCCGGATTTAAGTCCGGAGCTCCAATGCGGCTCACCTCCTGGATAGAGAAGGGCCCAAATTGGTCTTCGTCGGACGAGCTGATAGCGTTGCAAACGCGCATCCAAAGCATGGTGGATAAAAACATCAAGCTCGTCCATGTGATCCAGGTGATGCTAATTCGCCGGATCCTTCCATGCCAGAGCCGAACATGCCCTTTATGGGAATTTGATCCGAAGAAGCATCAAACTTTGGAGAGGCTCTTCGGAACCACTCACGAAGATGCCTGGAAATTGCTCTTTAAGGGCAATGAGACGCCGCCGGCCATAGACTCGGACCGAGGGCACGATCTTGCCCATCCTGCCAGTGCGGTAAGTCTTTCTCGTCTCAAGGTGCATCCTCTACTCGCTTGTTCAAGGAAGATATCTAAAACTTCTCTATTTTATTTTTTTAGGTATGGACAGAGAAAGCGGAGCGGATTCGGTGTCCGGCTTCACTGCCCGAGGAACCATTCATCCCGCTCCTGGCGAAGATGCTGGTTCCGGCGCCCTACAAGGCGCCGGAGAAGAAGGCCAAGGGGGTCCGGAGTGGCCCCCGCCGCAAGGGAGCTTCGGACGTATCGTCCGAAGACAAGACCCACTCCTCTGCTGCTGAAGACGACGACGAGGAGGAGGGAGAAAGCAACTCTCCCCCTGGTGGGGGAAGGAAGAAGAGGGCGGCCTCCACAAATCTGGAGGTGGAGGCGCCCAAGAGGGGGAAGGGCCCCCTCGCGGATAACTCCGCGTGGGATGTCGACAGCAGCCCATCGCTACGCCCCCGAAGCAAGCCCCTGGCCGCATCATAAGTACTAAAAAACCTGTATACGTCCATGTATACGGCCACTCCTCTTCATGGTATAAACATGTTTAATTATGCTATTGCAGCCTGGCCCACGACAGCTCCCTGCGATCCTCATCAAGAGGTTCGTTGGATTCAAAGGCGATGGCTAGCGAGTCACCGCCGGCCGCTTACTCTCCCCTGGCCAAGGGCGATGACGAGGTGCTGTCCCAAAGGACCTTCCCAGGCCAGGGAGAGGTTCAGGAGGCTGTCAGGGTGGCGCCGGAGGGCGAAACCTTGGCCGCCGGACACATTGGGGAGCAAATCCCCATGGAGACTGGCGACGGGGGCCGTGTTCAGTTCGGCCCCCAGCCGATTATAGTTCCGGAGACCTACACGGCTCCGGAATCCGGCAAGCAGCCTCCTTCGAGAGAAGGAGGTGTGCCTATCCCGCCGGTGTCCTCTGTCCAACCAGAGGCACCGGATAATCTGCTGGAAGCGCTACGAGGCGCTTCCATTGTGGATGAACACCGTATCCTTATGGGTACGGTGATTGAGAGGGTTCAGTCCATCAAGAGCGGACTGACCGAAGCCTGCAGCAGCCTGCTGACAGGTTTTGAGGTAAGCGATGCAAAAGAGAAAGTCCCAATATAGACAGTAGCCCCTGAGACACTGTCCGGTGTTTGGAAAGAAAGGCTGAACAGAGGATCAATTCATTTTTGCAGGGAACTAACTAAACATGTCTTATATGAATAATCAGGCGTCATTGCTGGCCATGACCTCTCATGCTGCGGAGGTCTCCGGACTAAAGCAGAGGTTGGAGCAGACCGAAGAAGAGCTCGGCCTTGTAAAAAGGCAACTGGAGGACAACCAAGGTATGTGGTTACTTGCCATAAGTTTGGAAAGAATGAATGATGTGTGTTTGACCTATGTGCCATGATATTTGTAGGAGCGGCGACCGAGGTCGAGGCCCTTAAGAAGGCCCTGGCTGAAGCCGAGGAGAAAGCTGCCAAAGAACAAGCCGCTCGTAAGAAGCACGAGGCCGGGCTTAATGAGGTCCAGCAAGAGCTCCAGGATGCCGTGAAAAAGTGCGAGACCTTGGAGCGCGATGTTTCGGCTCAAGAGACCAAACTCGCCAAGGCTCGCCAAAGCGCGGAAGATGCCCGGTTTGAAGCCCAGGGCACCCTCCAGGAGATCCAGGAGGCCAAGAAAATCGCGGCGGGTAAGGCGTTTAGTATGCAAAGCAAGTATGTGAAGAATAAGTATTTCTTACTAACCCGGATTCAGAGTTCTCTAGGGGCGTTTGCGGATCTGCCACGCAGTGTGTCTGACGCTGCGGAGTTCTTCCGAGCCGAAGAAGGGAGCTCAACGAAGAAGCTGTTCTGGTCGCAATATCTTGCGCCAGAACATCCAGTGCCCTTTAGCGATCAGCTAAAACAGCTGGTCGAGCTGCATAGGGTGGCTGAGCTAGCCATGAAGGATTTGATAATTCGGTTGTTGCCTACCGAAGCTATACCCAGCAGCTACTTCGGTCTCATGAAGCGGCTGGTAGATGCCTGCCCTCAGCTGGACGTCGTCAAGTGGTCGGCCTGCATCGAGGGCGCACACATGGCCTTCGCCTGCGTCAAGGTGTGGTGGGCGAAGATGGATGCCGTCAAGCTTGTGACCGAGGGGCCGCCCGAAGGCAAGGAGCACCGCACACCCGAGCGGTATTTTGAAGACGTCATGGAGGGGTCTCGCATTGTGGCGACGCAATGTGCGCAAGACATTATCTTTGAATGAATACATTCATGTTGTCTCTGCCTTGTATGATGAAACAAAGCTGTTATGTAATATAATGTTTGTTTTTTTAAAAAAATTACCTCCTGTGCGGCCGTGTTCTATGAAATCTGAGAGTTGGCCAGTCGTCGCCTTCTGCCCCCACGTAGGTAGTACGAGGGTGTTCGGGATGGAATCTAAACACTCTTGATCCAATTGTTTGGTCCTTGAAGGAGGTGTTTAGCGCAACGAACCAGGCAATCAGACTATGCGGCTTGAACACCCTCACTTAGCCATAGGAGTTTCACAATAAAAATTTAGGCATAGCCCCTAGTATCCGAACTAGGATGCTGTAAACACCTGATCGGGCAAGTACCAATCCCTCGCGTAATGCAGAAAAAATCTCTAAAGATTTGAGACCTCCGAAGAGCTGACCAGCTCTCGCCGCATCATGACACTCAGTTTTCAGCTTTCTCTACTGAGGTGCTCATCCGAGTAAACCGGGGCACAATCGCAGTAGTTCTCCCTTTACTACCTTAGCCGATATAGCGGAACATAAGGTAGCAAGCACAGGAGCCGGGCAACCCAACTATTGACCAAAGACATGATTCGGAGCCAATGCATATAGTGCTAAATTCGGGGTGCCGAACTATACTGTAAAAAGTGTTCGGACTTTGTTGCTTTATTGCGGGGCGCTGTGAAGCCCCTGGCAAATTGAAATGTACCAAAGTGTACGGGTGTTGTCTTATAAGGTTTATCAAAAGAAAAGGAAAACAGAAAAGGAGAAAGGGTAATGAGCTAGGGCCCTAAAATTTGGGCCGCAAACTGTTTCCATTATAATTTGATTAATACGTCAAAGCGCATTGATACAAATAGTGCGATAAGCAACAGGCTATTTAACATGCCACAACCAAGGGAGAGCTGTGTGTGGGTCCTGAAAACAGGTAGAGTGATCGTTAAAGAAACCACCTAGAAATTCCCCTGTACGTTTGTGCTTCTTGAAATCTTGTTGTATTTATCCTTCGACATGACCGGTGATCAGGCCGTCAGGGAAGGCCTGTGGAAAAGAAACCTGAAAAGGAGAAAAAGGAAATAGTGAAAGTATATGTGTCCGGGGGCGGTCGAGCCGTATTGTGGATCACAAGCTAGTTATGCCCTCCGTCTATGCCCATTGTATTTTGAGTGCGTAGTTATGTACGCGCGGTGCGAATTTTGCCACTTGATCGGGACTGGGACGGAGGCCAAATTGCTAGTCGAGCTCTTGACGAGCCAAGCTGTCCTGCTGCAGAATAGTCCGGACTCTCTTGACGGTGTCTGGAGATCGGCCGCCGTCTGCTTGAAAAGGCCGCTTTGTACCTCTGCTGCTAAGGCAGCGGTGTGCTCCTCGGTACGGAGGGAGCGTTCCGTGTTTCCGTTAACTGTTATGACACCGCGTGGTCCGGGCATCTTGAGCTTAAGATAAGCATAGGGCGGCACCGCGTTGAATCGAGCGAATGCGGTTCGTCCGAGTAGTGCATGGTAGCCGCTGCGAAAGGGGACGATGTCGAAGATCAACTCCTCACTTCGGAAGTTGTCCGGAGATCCGAAGACGACCTCTAGTGTGATTGAGCCCGTACAGCGGGCCTCTACACCTGGTATGACTCCTTTAAAGGTAGTCCTTGTGGGCTTGATTCGTGATGGATTGATGCCCATTTTGCGCACCGTATCCTGATAGAGCAGGTTCAGGCTGCTGCCGCCGTCCATGAGGACTCGTGTCAGGTGGAATCCATCAATTATCGGGTCAAGGACCAATGCGGCTGAGCCGCCATGACGGATACTGGTCAGATGATCCCGGCGATCGAAGGTGATCGGGCATGACGACCATGGATTGAATTTTGGGGCGACTGGCTCTATCGCATAGACGTCCCTGAGTGCACTCTTGCACTCCCTCTTGGGGATGTGGGTAGCGTATATCATGTTCACCGCTTTGACCTGAGGGGGAAACTTCTTCTGCTCCCCTGTATTCGGTGGCTGGGGCTCCTCGTCATCGTCCTCGCTTTGCGATCCCTTCTCCTTGTTTTCGGTATTTAATTTGTCAGCCTGTTTAAAAACCCAACAATCTCTGTTGGTATGATTGGCTGGTTTGTCTGGGGTGCCATGGATCTGACACGGACGGTCGAATATGCAGTCCAAACTGGATGGTCCCAAATTGTTTCTTTCATATGGCTTCTTCCGCTGACCGGACTTGGAGCCCCTGAATCCAGCATTGACTGTAGTGTCATCGGTGTTATCACCATTGCTTCGACGTTTGAACTTATTGCGTCGGAGCTTGCCGTTGTTGTTTTTGACCTTGGAGGTGCCCGCTTCGCTTGCCGTGTTTTTGCTACGGGCCAGCCAACTATCCTCACCCACACAAAAGCGGGTCATGAGTGCCGTGAGGGCTGCCATGGACTTCGACTTTTCTTGGCCGAGGTGGCGGGCGAGCCATTCGTCGCAGATGCTGTGTTTAAAGGCCGCTAGGGCTTCGGCATCCGGACAGTTGACGATCTGGTTCTTTTTAGTTAGGAACCTAGTCCAGAATTTCCTGGCTGACTCCCCGGGCTGTTGAACTATGTGATTTAAGTCATCGGCATCTGGTGGCCGGACATATGTACCTTGAAAGTTGTCGCGGAAGGCATCTTCCAAATCCTCCCAGCTGCCAATAGAGTTTTCAGGCAGGCTGTTTAACCAGTGCCGAGCTGGCCCTTTGAGTTTTAACGGGAGATATTTGATGGCGTGGCGGTCATCTCCACGAGCCATATGTATATGGAGAATAAAGTCCTCGATCCACACCGCTGGATCAGTTGTTGCATTGTATGATTCAATATTTACGGGTTTAAACCCTTCTGGGAATTCATGCTCCATTACTTCGTCAGTGAAGCAAAGAGGGTGTGCGGCACCTCTATATCGGGCCACATCGCGACGTAGCTCCGATGGAGTCCGTCTGCGGTTTTTGGCCCGGGCGTGACTAGGCTTGTCACGTCCGAATAGATAGCCGTCGTCACGTGTCGGGGCACGTCCTCGCGATCCGTAGATCGATCTGGTATTTCCTACTCTACTGTCCAGGTCCTGCCGAAGGTCATATGTATGGCCCTGAGCTGTTTTATCTCCGCCTTTACGGCGAGGTGGGGCGGGCTGGTGTTCGGCTTGAGTTGCCGCTTTATCCTGACCGCGTGGTGGTCGGTCAGCCGCATTGCGCGATGCTGGTACGGGCTCCGGCGCCTCATCATCAAACTGAGGTAGCAATTTGCGCTTCGGGTAACTTTTGGCTGGGCGGTTAAGGCCGTATTCTTTGGCTGCGAGGACATCAGTCCATCTATCATTTAGCAGATCTTGATCAGCTTGAAGCAGCAGCTGCTTCTTTTTCAGGCTCCTTGCAGTGGCTATTAGTTGGCGCTTAAAGCGCTCCTGCTCGAGAGGTTCCTCAGGCACGATAAAATCCTCGTTGCCGAGGCTCGCCCCCTCCTCAGAGAGCGGAAGATAATTACTGTCCTCCGAGTCCTCGTCTATGGCCTGTTCATCAGGGCTAACTTACCCATCTTCCCGTTTTTCTTGTTCGGAAGTTGCTTCAACGGGGTCTTCATTATCTTCGGCACCGTCCGGAGTATTATCTTCTCCTGTGCCGGTGTTACTATCTTTGCTGCGGCGTGATTTTGAGCGGCGCCGTTGACGCCGATGCTTTGGTGGTATCTCAGGAGGTTTATCCTCGACTGGATCCTTCTTGTTATCGCCCTTGTTCTCTTCAGGTGTGTCCACCATGTATACGTCATACGAGGAGGTGGCCTTCCAACGTGCGGTAAACGGCGGGTTTTGGGCCTCCTCTTCTCCGGCATCGTCGTCCATGCTGTCGATGTCTTCGGATCTATAATCGAGCATGTCAGTTAGGTCTTCGACAGTGGCTATTAAGTGGGTGGTGGGTGGGAAGTGAAATTCCCCATCATCAGCCTCCAGTTCGAACCGGATAGCGTTCGGCTGTGAGCCCCCCGCTAAGGATAGTGCTCTTAACGAGTTTAACACATCGCCCAAAGGCGAGTGCCGAAAAATGTCCGCGGATCTGAATTCAACGATCGATGACTGATCGAGC
The DNA here is from genome assembly GCF_018294505.1 of Triticum aestivum. Taxonomy (NCBI): domain Eukaryota; kingdom Viridiplantae; phylum Streptophyta; class Magnoliopsida; order Poales; family Poaceae; genus Triticum; species Triticum aestivum. The sequence continues at coordinate 213,551,439 of NC_057808.1, forward strand.
TCCACGCTTGTGGACGCACATGGTTTGGAACCCGTAGCCGGAAACATGTCTGAGGTTCCGGTAACACAAATCTCTTTTGGGGTTGGATCTGTGTGCGGCTCTGACGCCGCTAAGACCGCGACATTCATGGCGGGTTGAGCTTCCCGTCTTCGGATGGCGCGATCTGCTCCGAATCTAAGGCCAGAGCAGTCACAGGTTCTATCTCCTGGGTATGGTCCGATGACAGATTTAAGTCATGTTCATCGTGGTGATGGGGAGCGACTGCCGCGGTCTCGAATCCGTCGAAGATCAAGTCTCCGCGGATGTCCGCGACGTAGTTCAAGCTCCCGAATCTGACCTGACGGCCAGGGGCGTAGCTGTCGATCTGCTCCAGATGGCCAAGGAGTTGGCCCGCAGTGCGAAGCCGCCGAACACGAAGATCTGTCTGGGGAGGAAGACTTCCCCTTGGACAGCATTGTTGTAGATGATTGAAGGAGCCATCCAACCTTTTGAGGACGGCACGGTGGAACTCTCAATGAAAGCACCAATGTCGGTGTCAAAACCGGTGGATCTCGGGTAGGGGGGCCCGAACCTGGGTAAACATTGTGTCCCCCGTCTCCTGTTACCATCGACCTTAGACGCATAGTTCGGGACCCCCTACCCGAGATCCGTTGGTTTTGACATCGACAGCGGCGGCCGAAGCCGTTGGCTGCCGCTCCATCGCCGGGGAACCGCTCTCCCATCGGTGGGTAGACACTGGTGGCTGTAGACGGCGGTGAGAGAGGGAGACAAGACGATGGCGAGAGAGGGGCGAGTGCGCCCACCGGCGTGGGGAGGGGTCGGCTTTTATAGCGATGGGCGGTGGAAAACGTGTGTACGCGTGGCGGGAGGGGAGGCGCGTCGCATCACTGCACCGCCCGTCAGGAATCAATGGAAGGCTAACCGGCGGCAGCATTGGCATTGATTCCCCGTGGGAAAATGAAGCGATGAGGAAGACGAGACGATGCTGGTCATTGACTCAGCGTCCCCACAGGGTTTTCACGGCAAAAACATTTCCCCCGGCGCCCCAGGGCGCCCCCCAGAGCGCCGGGTTCGGCCTGGGTCCGTTGGCGCCAAAATCGGGCCTAACCGGCGAAAATTGGGCTTCTGGGGGCGCGACTGGGCCGTTTTTTTGGCGCCGGCTATAAAAAAGGGCGTTGGGGGGCTGTTGGGGGGCAAGTGGAGATGCTCTGAGGCCAACTCCCGACCCCATTTCCTTCGTCTGGCCATGTACATTTGGACCCAACGCGCGCCTGCAAATGGACGGACGTCTGTTTCCTATCTGTGTGCGACCCATTTCTGGCCCAAAACTGATCCGTGTTTGCGTCGAAACAAGCAGGGCGCGGACGGACGGGATACACGGCCTTGTCTCCTTGAGAGCAACTCCAACGCGCCGACCCAAACGGACAACGGTTTTGTTCGTTTGGGTCGGTCGGACGCTCGGCGTCCGCCCTGTTTACAATTTGGGTCGGCAGTGCGCCCGACGCCCGCGACCCATTTCATATCCATGCACAAATTCTTCTATGATTTGAGACATTACTTTTGGGATGACCCACATCTTTATAAAGAAGGAGTAGATGGTATTCTTAGATGTTGTGTACCTGAGCATGAACATGGACAAATCCTACGGAAATGTCACTCCGAAGCTTATGGAGGGCATCATATTGGAGACAGAACTGCTCACAAGGTATTGCAATCTAGGTTTTATTGGCCTACTCTCTTCAAGGATGCCCGTAAGTTCGTCTTATCTTGTGATGAATGTCAAAGAATAGGTAATATCAGTAAGCATCAAGAAATGCCTATGAATTATTCACTTGCTGTCGAACCATTTGATGTTTGGGGATTTGATTACATGGGACCTTTTCCTTCCTCTAATGGGTATACACATATTTGGTTGTTGTTGATTATATTACTAAGTGGGTAGAAGCTATTCCAACTAGTAGTGCTGATCACAACACCTCTATTAAAATGCTTAAGGAAGTTATTTTCCCACGGTTTGGAGTCCCTAGATATTTAAATGACTGATGGTGGTTCACACTTTATTCATGGTGCTTTCCGTAAAATGCTTGCCAAATATGATGTTAACCATAGAATTGCATCACCCTATCATCCTCAGTCTGGTGGTCAAGTTGAACTTAGCAATAGAGAAATAAAATTAATTTTGCAAAAGACTGTCAATAGGTCCCGGAAGAATTGGTCTAAGAAATTAGAATGCACTTAAAAGCTTGTCATTTACCTCTTGAGTTAGAACATAAAGCATATTGGGCAATCAAAGAACTCAACTATGATTTTAAACTTGCCGGCGAAAAGAGGTTATTTGATATTAGCTCATTAGATGAATGGAGAACCCAAGCTTATGAAAATGGCAAGTTATTTAAAAGAAAATTTTAAAAGATGGCATGACAAAAGAATCCAAAAGCGTGAGTTCAAAGTTTGAGAATATGTTCTTTTGTACAAATCTCGTTTTAGATTCTTTGCAGGAAAACTCCTCTCCAAATGGAAAGGACCCTATGTTATCGAGGAGGTTTATCGGTCTGGAGCTATCAAAATAAATAATGTCGAAGGCACTAACCCGAAGGTTGTTAATGGGCAACGAATAAAACATTATATCTCAGGTATGCCCATTAATGTTGGAAGCAATATTATCCAAAATTTGACACCGGAAGAACACATAAAAGCGACCTTCCAGAACACTCCAGAATCGTGAAAAAAGGAGGTATGTGATACGGTAAGTAAACAGACTCCAAAAAATCCGCAAAAATATTTTTTGTCAGTTTTGGAATATAACAAAAATTAGGAAAATAAGAAACTACCCGGAAAGTGACCCTGGTGGGCACAAGACACCAGGGCATGCCTGGCTGGGTTGTGCCCACCTCGAGTACCTTCCGGACTTCGTTTTTCTACCGTTTGCTTGTCTCCCAAGATAAAAAATCTTTATGTACCCCCCGAACCTATTGACCACCGTATTGTGGAGAAATCATCTGTTTTCTTTTCTTGTTGTTTTCCTGATACATCTGAAAATATTTCATCCCAAGACTCTGAGGGTGAGAGCTATGTTGCTGATTTTATCGGAAACCCCAAGTCTTATGGGGATGTGGAGCATTATGGCTGGACTTCGGAGGAAGAGGAAGACTATTATCCTAGGGAGAAGGAGGAGACGAGCTCCGACAAGGACGAAGCCCCATTACCACAACCTGGGGACATGCATGTGGAATTCAAGAAGTCAAGTCTCCCCAACAAAGCAAAGAGGCTGATACGTCTCCAACGTATCTACTTTTTCTCACACTTTTGCTCTTGTTTTGGACTCTAATTTGCATGATTTGGATGAAACTAACCCCGGACTGACGCTGTTTTCAGCAGAACTACCATGGTGTTGTTTTTGTGCAGAAATAAAAGTTCTCGGAATGGAACGAAACTTTGCGAGGATTTTTTATATCAATAATAAGAATTTCTGGATCCAAGACCCTCCAGAGAGGGGCTCCCTGGGTGGGCACAACCCACCAGGGCGCGCCCCCTCTCCTGGCGCGCCCAGGTGGGTTGTCCCCACCTGGTGGCCCCGCAGACCTCAACCCTGATACTATAAAATCACATATTTCCAGAAACAAATCAGGGAGAAAGAATTATCGCGATCCACGAGATGGAGCCGCCGCCAAGCCCTGTTCTTCCTCGGGAGGGCAGATCTGGAGTCCGTTTGGGGCTCCGAAGAGGGGGATCTTCGTTCTTCATCATCACCAACCCTTCTCCATCGCCAATTTCATGATGCTCCCCACCGGGAGTGAGTAATTCCTTCGTAGGCTCGCTGGTCGGTGAGGAGTTGGATGAGATTCATCATGTAATCGAGTTAGTTTTGTTAGGGCCCGATCCCTAGTATCCACTATGTTCTTAGATTGATGTTGCTATGACTTTGCTATGCTTAATGCTTGTCACTTTCGGCCCGGGTGCCATGAACTCAGATCTGAACCATTTATGAATTCATCATTATATCCATGTTTTAGATCCGATCTTGCAAGTTATAGTCACCTACTGCGGTTATGATCCGGCAACCCCGGAGTGACAACAAGCGGGCCCACTCCCGGTGATGACCGTAGTTTAAGGAGTTCATGTATTCACTATGTGTTAATGCTTTGTTCCGGTTCTCTATTAAAAGGAGGCCTTAATATCCCTTAGTTTCCAATATGGACCCTGCTGCCATGGGAGGGTAGGACAAAAGATGTCATGCAAGTTCTTTTAATAATGCATGTATGACTATTTACGGAATACATGCCTACATTATATCGATGAACTGGATCTAGTGCCGTATCGCCCTAGCTTATAACTGTCACATGATGAATATCATCCAACTAGTCACTGATCCAATGCCTACGAATTTATCCTTATTGATCTTGCTGCGTTACTATTGCTATCATCACTGTTACACTTGCTACAAAATTACTGCTATCACTGTTACTGTTACCGTTGCTGCTGTCACTACTATCAAAACTATCAAACTACTTTGCTACTGATCACTTTGCTGCAGATAATTAATCTCCAGGTGTGGTTGAATTGACAACTCAGCTGCTAATACCTTCAAATATTCTTTGGCTCCCATTGTGTTGAATCTATAAATTTGGGTTAAATACTTTACCCTCGAAAATTGTTGCGATCCCCTATACTTGTGGGTTATCTGAGGCCTAAGGTTCAGTTTATACCCTTCCGCCTTTTGTAGGAAAATAAGCAAGATTTATGCAAAAAGGTACCGGAGCTTGAGCAGGAGATCAGTGAATTGAAGGAGGAAAATTCCATCCTCAAGCGTAAGCTCAGGAAGAAGGACAACCCCTCTACTTCACCACCACCACTTTCTTCACCACCAAAAGAAAACTGAGTATCGGGTATGGGCACTCCCCTTGGCTTCCGCCAAGCTCGGGGGAGGTGCCCCGGTATCGTATCACCCCCACTATCTTTTGCCTTTACTTATCTTAGTTTGGTCCATAGTTTTCTTTTGCTTTAGATGAATAAAAGTTTAGTTCGTTCCTTTCTTTTCGAGAGTTTGCTTAGTGATCTATCCTTGTAATCGTGTGCGAGATATATAATAAAGTTTAGTTTGATTTCTTGCTTTCTTTACTTTCTTGTTCCGATAAAAAGAAAGGAATTAAATGAAAAAGATCATATGCTAGTCTTATGGTAGGTGATGACACCACATAAGGAAAAGTATAAGTAGAAAATTCTATTAGAGATTGACAAACATAGCATTGGTCAATGATACAACTCATGAAAGAATTAATAAGGGAAGAGAAGATTCACATATAAATACACTATCCTAGAAATTTTTGTGATTGTGAGCCCCCATCAAAATATTATATGCCAAAATTGTTGATGTTGGACAAGGGAGACAACGTAATGATTTATGTTTGTTCATATTCACATAGAATTTATATTGTCATAGATCCTTCAACTTTGTGCAAACTAAAGAAGAGAGTCTCCCACAAGCTTGGGGGAGGATTTTCCAGTTACTTAATGCTTTGCCTGCTCATCCTCTTAAGAAAAGAAATACTTGATATCTTCTATAATGGACTAACCGATGCTTCTAGGGACTTCCTAGATAGTTGTGCTGGTTGTGTTTTCAGGGAACGAACTGTTGGACAAGCTAAAGAATTATTGAATAACATATTGAAAAATTATGATGATTGGAGTATTCCTGAATCACCGCCTAAACCCACTCCAAAGAAGAGGGGTATATTATATCTCAGTCCTGAAGATATGCAAGAGGCAAAGAAAACTATGAAGGAAAAAGGTATTAAAGCCGAGGATGTTAAAAATTTACCTCCTATTGAAGAAATACATGGGCTTAATACACCACCAATGCCTAAGGTGGTAGAGGTAAATTCTCTTATGAAGTTCAATGAAAATGATAATCCTCACAATATGCATCCTAGTCAATGCCTTTATGAGTTTGAAAATTACATTAAAAACAAGATCACTTCAATGCAAATGTTATGAAACAATTGAAATATAATTCTGATATGATTGCTCACTTGAGTGACCTATTATTTAGAATATCAAATGATGTTAGAGGTGTTGGAAAACATGCTTCTATGGTTCAAACTCAGTTAGAACAAGTTGGTAAATCACAAAGAGAATTGCTTGATGAAATGAATCATGATATGCATGACTTTGCTGTTAGAGTTGCAACTGGAGGAGGTAAAATGACTCAGGAACCACTTTATCCTGAGGGACACCCTAAAATAATTGAACAAGATTCACAAAGAAATAACACTAGCGCACCTAGTCCGTCTAGAAAGAAAAAGAAAAAGAAAAATGATAGGACTTTGCATACTTCTAGTGAACCTGAAATAGAAAAACCTCCTGATAAAGATAATGAAACTTCTATCTCTGATGCTGAAACTCAATCTGGTAATGAACACTCACCTAGTGATAATGAAAAAGATAATGATGAGGTTCATGAAGACTCTCAACCAAATAATGAAAAAGAACCAGATAATGATGTTGAGATAGAACCACGTGTTGATCTTGATAACCCACACCCTAAGAATAAAAGGTATGATAAAAGAGACTTTGTTGCTAGGAAACACGGTAAAGAAAGAGAACCGTGAGTTCAAAGACCTATGCCTTTTCCACCCAAGTCAACTAAAAAGAAAGATGATGAAGAATTTGAACGCTTTGCTGAAATGCTGAGGCCAGTCTTTTTGCGTACTTGCTTGACTGATATCTTGAAAATGCCTCCTTATGCAAAGTATATGAAAGACATCATCACAAATAAGAGAAAAATACCGGAAGCTGAAATCTCCACTATGCTTGCTAATTATACTTTCAAAGATGGAGTACCTAAAAAACTTGGAGATCCGGGAATACCAACTATACCTTGCTCTATCAAAAAGAATTAAGTGAAAACTGCTTTGTGTGATTTAGGAGCTGGTGTTAGTGTTATGCCTTTCTCTTTATATAAAAGACTTGACTTGAATAAACTCACACCTACTGAAATATCTTTGCAAATGGCTGGCAAATCAACTGCCATACCTATTGGTATTTGTGAGGATGTGCCCGTTGTTGTTGCTAATGTTACTATTTTGACTGACTTTGTTATACTTGAGATGCCCGAGGATGACAACATGTCGATTATCCTTGGTAGACCCTTCTTGAATACTGCGGGGGCTGTTATTGATTGCAATAAAAGCAAGGTCACTTTTCATATTAATGGTAATGAGCATACGGTGCACTTTCCGAAGAAACAAATCCAAGTGAATGGTATTAATGTTATTGAAAAATCTCCGACAATCACTATTGGAAGTTTTCAAATACCTCTACCTACTGTCAAAAAGAAATATGAAATGTTTATTGCTAGGGGAATGCATATCCCCATTGAGGTAACTTAGTGATTTACGAAAGTTCTTCGGTTTCATGCTAATCGAAAGTGGTTGTTAATAAGACCTGGTCAACCTTATTAATGAATCATTTTTAACGGTATGAAGTTGATGAATTTAGTAAGCACTACCTTCTGTCCCTACATTTTATTCTCTGTTTTTATTAGTTAAATAAATAAAATGCCATGTTTTGTCTGTTTTCTGAATTTCCCGTGCAATAAAAAAACGACCCAAAAAAGAAAAGTTCTCAGAATGCCATGAAAATGTTATATGATTTTTTCTCAATATTTAAGAATTTTTGGTGCAAATAATACCAGAGGGAGGTGCACCAGGTGGGATCAACCCACCTGGGCATGCCAGGACCCCCAGGCGCGCCCTAGCGGGTTGTGGTCCCCACGTGGCCCCCCTCACTTATCTCTTTAGCCCACATCATCACTCACCTCCAGAAAAAAATCCCCATTGCTCTCTCTCTCGTGTTCTTGAGCTCAAACCCACGGATTTCGATCTCTTTGCTCGAAGCTCCGTTTCCGAAATTGTTTCGGGGGATTGTTGCTTGGTATGTGACTTCAGCATTTGTCCAATTAGTTTTTGTTTTAGTGGTTTATACTTTGAATAATTAGTTACTCTTGGTGCTGTTGTAGATATGCTTGCATGTTCAATTCTTAGTGTTCTAAGTAGTTTGAATGCTTGCTATGGCCTCTATGTATCCCTATGAGTAGTTGCTATCAATTTTGTGAAGTTTTGTTGACAAATTTATGCCACCCCAAAAAAATTTATTTTCAGAAAATTGTACGCGGACATGATGAACCTATTTGGAAGGAGTTCTTCGAGGAGACGATCCTCGGGGGCATCTTCTAGTGACAGTTCCGCTCGCCGGTCTTATGTTGAACCGAGTGAAAGTTCCACGTGAGATGTCGCCACCAAAACATGCTTATGGCCTTGCGATGAATATATGGTGCGTGTGGGCATTAAGGAGGAATTTGAGCAATATGTTCACAATGCCGGTCTCGGTCCCTACCTTTCAGATAAGTGTGAACAACACCAATTTCTCACTGAATCATTTGTCAAAGGATTTAAATATTTTTCACATGAGTCTAGGGTGTCTTTTATGCTTTATGATGAACCATTTACTATCCCACTGGAGAATTTTGCTTACCATTGCAAAATTCCATTTTGGGGTACGCTTGATGGGCCACCAAAGGCTGAGTTTGAGTCTTTCTTGACTATCCTTTGTTACGGTGAAGGTAGGGGAGTGAGACAAGGAAGAATAAAGAGCATTCACTTTCCCGCAATTCAGTACTTTGCATTATTTAACGGGAAATGCATAGTAGGCAAGCAAGACTGTAGCATACTTTGTGCGCCAGACTTGAGCCTCATTCACACTGCTCTCATTGGTGAAAGGAATTGTAACCTTGGAGCAATTGTTGCGCGTAGACTTCACCATAACGCCAAAAGTGGATGGTTCTATGGTGGAATTTATGCCACACGTCTAGCACGAGGACTGGGTGTTTCACCTTTGCCCTTTGATCCTATCATACCCACTCGATATTTAGATTTTGATGCCTTAAAGGAACATAAGATTCTCAAGGGAAGGGCTGATAACTTCACTTATAATTTGTTGTTTATTCAATCACATGTTGTGGACACATATTTGCCTGCGCCCGCTCTCTTTGATTGTCACAGCAAGGGGAGATATTTTGTTCTCGAGAGCGAGGCCTGAGCTCACAATGCAGCAGTGGTGGCAGCACGGCAGGCCAAGGCGTCTGCACCGAGAGCCTCCGTGAGCTACCACGCCGACTACTACCCTCCAGGCTATTGATATACTACCGAGTTAGGCCAAAAGCCTAAGCTTGGGGGAGCACGTGTTTCCACCCGACTTTATATTCATGTTCACATATTATTCTATCTGTTGGTGCTCACACTTTTTCATTGTATCATCCATGCTTAGATTTATTTTCTTGCTTTCTTCTTGTGTGTTTGAAAAACTTTAGAAAAACCAAAAACATTAGTGTAGTAATTTACTTTCTATGCATGCTTAGTAGTAGTATTAAAAAGAAAATCCAAAAAGGTTTCCTTGTTCTTCTTTGCTTGTTGGGAGCTTTCCCGTGTAAATAGTTTTTCTCGTTTTTGTTTTTCCCTTTTATTTGCTTGTTGAAAAAAACCAAAAACTCCAAAAATATTTCAGTGTGTTTCTCTGAATTTCTTTTCCTTTTGTTCGAGTTGCACCGAGGAGAAGACCACGATGAAAATGTTGAGTGGCTCTCATATGAATAAATGTTAAACTAATAAAGAGCCCATTTTACCTTGTCTTCTCCTGTTGAATAAAATGTTGCAGATTCCAGCTTAGTCCATGGCACTCTTGCACTATTATTATTTTCATATCATTCGGTCGTGCAAGTGAAAGGCAATAATGACGACATTCGATGAACTGGCCGTGGCAGAGAGAAACTGGTATGAACTCAACTTGTTCTGTCTGTGTAAATATGTTTAACCTAGTATCCAGGCTTCAGCCCATTATGATAAAAAAAAATGTTTGCAATGACAATTAGAGATTATAGTTTCTCATGCCATGCATAAGTAGCTGGGAGTTGATAATGACAACTTTGGAGGTGCTCTACATTTATGTTTTGCAGTCTCAGAAAGGGCTAGCGAGATAGCACTATTGTCATATTATATCATGGTTGTTTTGACAACATGTTGCTGTTTGAGATATCTTATTATTGCTCGCTAGCTGATTATGTCATTGATATGAGTCATTATAATCTTTAAGAGTTATTATTGACATGGTTAGTTATAATGCTGGCAGAAAACACGGGCCCTGTTTAAGCTTATTTATGCAAACAAGAGCAAAAGAGTTCGTAAATGTTTTTCTTTCTCACTTTCAGTTTATCAACTGAATTGCTTGAGGACAAGCAAAGGTTTAAGCTTGGGGGAGTTGATACGTCTCCAACGTATCTACTTTTTCTCACACTTTTCCTCTTGTTTTGGACTCTAATTTGCCTGATTTGGATGAAACTAACCCCGGACTGACGCTATTTTCAGTAGAACTACCATGGTGTTGTTTTTGTGCAGAAATAAAAGTTCTCGGAATGGAACGAAAGTTTGCGAGGATTTTTTATATCAATAATAAGAATTTCTGGAGCCAAGACCCACCAGAGAGGGGCCCCCTAGGTGGGCATAACCCACCAGGGCGCGCCCCACTCTCCTGGCGCACCCAGGTGGGTTGTACCCACCTGGTGGCCCCGCAGACCTCAACCCTGATACTATAAAATCACATATTTCCAGAAAAAAAATCAGGGAGAAAGAATTATCGCGATCCACGAGACGGAGCCGTCGCCAAGCCCTGTTCTTCCTCGGGAGGGCAGATCCGGAGTCCGTTTGGGGCTCCGGAGAGGGGGATCTTCGTTCTTCATCATCACCAACCCTTCTCCATCGCCAATTTCATGATGCTCCCCACCGGGAGTGAGTAATTCCTTCGTAGGCTCGCTGATCGGTGAGGAGTTGGATGAGATTCATCATGCAATCGAGTTAGTTTTGTTAGGGCCCGATCCCTAGTATCCACTATGTTCTTAGATTGATGTTGCTATGACTTTGCTATGCAATGCTTGTCACTTTTGGCCTGGATGCCATGAACTCAGATCTGAACCATTTATGAATTCATCATTATATCCATGTTTTAGATCCGGTCTTGCAAGTTATAGTCACCTACTGCGGTGATGATCCGGCAACCCCGGAGTGACAACAACCGGGCCCACTCCTGGTGATGACCGTAGTTTGAGGAGTTCATGTATTCACTATGTGTTAATACTTTGTTCCGGTTCTCTATTAAAAGGATGCCTTAATATCCCTTAGTTTCCAATATGGACCCCGCTGCTACGGGAGGGGAGGACAAAAGATGGCATGCAAGTTCTTTTAATAAAGCACGTATGACTATTTGCGGAATACATGCCTACATTATATCGATGAACTGGAGCTAGTGTCGTATCGCCCTAGGTTATAACTGTCACATGATGAATATCATCCAACAAGTCACCGATCCAATGCCTACGAATTTATCCTTATTGATCTTCCTGCGTTACTATTGCTATCATCACTGTTACACTTGCTACAAAATTACTGCTATCACTATTACTGTTACCGTTGCTGTTGTCACTACTATCAAAACTATCAAACTACTTTGCTACTGATCACTTTGCTGCAGATAATTAATCTCCAGGTGTGGTTGAATTGAAATTCAGCTGCTAATACCTTCAAATATTCTTTGGCTCCCCTTGTGTCGAATTTATAAATTTGGGTTAAATACTTTACCCTCGAAAATTGTTGCGATCCCCTATACTTGTGGGTTATCAGAGGCCTAAGGTTCAGTTTATACCCTTCCGCCTTTTGTAGGAAAATAAGCAAGATTTTTGCAAAAAGGTACTGGAGCTTGAGCATGAGATCAGTGAATTGTAGGAGGAAAATTCCATCCTCAAGCGTAAGCTGAGGAAGAAGGACAACCCCTCTACTTCACCACCACCACCTTCTTCACCACCAAAAGAAAACTGAGGGTATGGGCACTCCCCTTGGCTTCCGCCAAGCTCAGGGGAGGTGCCCCGGTATCGTATCACCCCCACTATCTTTTGCCTTTACTTATCTTAGTTCGATTCATAGTTATCTTTTGCTTTAGATGAATAAAAGTTTAGTTCGATCCTTTCTTTTCGAGAGTTTGCTTAGTGATCTATCTTTGTTAGCATGTGCGAGATATATAATAAAGTTTAGTTTGAGTTCTAGCTTTCTTTACTTTCTTGTTCCAATAAAAAGAAAGGAATTAAACGAAAAAGATCATATGCTAGTCTTATGGTAGGTGATGACACCACATAAGGAAAAGTATAAGTAGAAAATTCTATTAGAGATTGACAAATATAGCATTGGTCAATGATGCAACTCATGAAAGAATTAATAAGGAATAGAAGATTCACATATAAATACACTATCCTAAAAATCTTTTGTGATTGTGAGCCCCCATCAAAATATTATATGCCAAACTTTTTGATGTTGGACAACGAAGACAACATAATGATTTATGTTTGTTCATATTCACATAGAAGTTATATTGTCATATATCCTTCAACATGTGGTGCTTGCCCCTATCTTTGCTAGCCAAAAATTCCGCACCAAGTAGAGATATTACTTGTGCATCCAAAAATCCTTAAACCCAAATCTTATTTTCAAAGTGTCCACCATACCTACCAAGGGATTGAGCAAGATCCCTCAAGTAAGTTGTCATCGGTGCAATAAGGCAATAAAAATTGCTTTTAAAAGTGTTAGATCATTTAGTGTACGAGAAAATTGAGCGTTGTACGAACTTGTGATGGCAAAGTAATAAAAGTGGACTGCATAATAAAGGTTGCTATCATAACGGGCAATATAATGTGACGTTCTTTTGCACCAAGGGGTTGAGCATACAAATAAATAAGCGCATGGCAACCTCTGCTTCCCTCTGCGAAGGGCCTATCTTTTAATTTTATGTATTACTTTTATGCAAGAGTCAAAGTTTTTCTCTCTATTTTTTTTATTTTTCTCCTTTGACAAGCATCATGTGGTGAGAAAAGATCTAGGCACATATGTTGAATACGTTATTATTGTTTTTGAATATGGGTAGCATGAGTTATTATTGTTGATGTTAGGATTTAATTAATTCTATTAATCCATGCTTTTCCTAATTGAAGCGGTTGTCTCGTGTCCCTTGGGACGCACCCCTTCGTAGGTTCACTTTACATCCTTGTCGATTGTCTCTCGTTCTCTGCTCAAAACACGTTATCAGCACGCTCTCTGGCGGAGCGATTTCACGGCCAAACTGCCGGCAGCGAGCGCGCAGCGTCGCGATGCCCTCCGGCCCTGCGTGGCGAAGGAAGCCAGCGCTCCAGCGCTAGCAAAGGCAGCGCATGGCGCCGCGCACACCTCGACGGCTATTCCGCGGCAACGCGGTGTTCCCGGCGGAAGGCGGCACCCACGCGCGACCGCGGGCTCCCGGCAGCGCGTCCACAGGAGTGACCAACGGCCAACGCTTGGAGCGGCGGCTCTGTCCTGCGCGACAGTCAGGGCAGAATGAGAAAGAACAGAGGCTGTGGATCTCCATCGATTCAAGAATTGAAGGCCTCAACAACGAACGCCAATGGATTCCCATCGATTCATTGATGCAAAAAGGAAAAAGGTACCATGCGTTCTTCAATTCTTCGTGCACTGCACTGGATCAAGGGACAAATGTCGTTGCTTTTCATCAGCATCGCCAGCGGCGCCTGCGTCCATGCACCTTGCACACACACGGCTGTCCAGCGATGCGTCGAGGTGTCCGCCGGCCTCTAACGCGGGGCACGTCTGCGTGGCCTTGACCTCTCAACGCGGAGGGGCTGCGCGGACCTCGATGAAACGGCAACGCCCTCCGGCGCACCAGCCATGATGTGGGGGCGCGGCCTCTGGCGCGAGGCCGCCTAAAGCGTGACCGCGTCGACACCCAGCGCACACGCGCATGGCGAGACGCTCTCCCACTACGCACGCCGCAGACAACAGCCTCGGCGCCCGCGAAGGCGGCACCCAACCGCGACGCGGCGCGGAAGACTGAGGCGACGCCGCAGCCCTCGGCTTGCATCCGTGCAGGCGGCGCCCGAGGCAACGGCCCTCGACTGGCCCCCCGGCCCCGGAGGCAGCGGCGCCCTTCGGCGTGGCTCCCACAGCGGAGACGGAGACGACGGCGCTCCCACAATCGCGGCCCTGGCCGGTGTGCCAAAACAGCGGCGGGCGATTACAGGATTTCTCCGGGTAGAAAGCGCTCGGGAGTAAAGAGATAGGAATCTTATCTCTTCGCAAGTTTTGCATTTCAGCCTTGTGGCTTTACCTATTTCCGAAATAGGTCAAAACTTGCCTCTGTCATTGTTTTACGGCTAATTCCTGGCAGTTTCGGGATATAGCAGCTTGGTCTAACTAGTTGCTGTTGATTAGCACCAGTAACGTTAGGCCATATATACAGATCATCATTTAGCCCATTTTCTGCTGAGTTTAAAAATTCCAGAAATGTGTGGTTGTTGATGCTTGACATGTTCAATGTTTTTGCTTTTTGGCAATCCCTTTAACATGTTGTATTAGTACAATGACATTGTTTTGCGATTGAGATTAAGTTTTCTCGCACAACAATATTGATTTGCGATTGAGTTTTTTTTTCTCGCAAAATAATCTCATTGCGATTGAGATTAATTTTCTGTCGCAAAATATTAATTCACTTTGCTGAATTATCTTCCAACTTGATACAACATCATCTCATTTAATTTGAGGTCTATACAATTCAAGTTTTTCACTTGAACATCAAGTTTGCAACATCATTACTATTCATTATAATAGTGGTGTATTTCTGTTGAGTACGATGTATTTCAGAATGTATGTATCTCCATGTTCGCTACATGTCGAGATTAATACGTCTATTTGCAATTGAGATTTTTAATTTCTTGCTAATAAAAATGCAAAATTCAAAGTGATTTCTTCAAATTGATGTATTGGGATCACAAGGTAGTCATATAGTTCTACTGCCTTCGCAGATTATCAATGACTACTGTTAAAGCCTATATTTTGTCATTTTGACATTATAATTGCTTTACAAAGTGCTCTCCCACATATTTTACTAAGTCATGACATAAGACATTACGAGTGAGTATCTACTGATTTCATCAGATTATACTCTCTAGTGTTGCGAGATCTACTCCATTTTGGAGATTATCTTCAAGGTGTCATATTTAGCAATTTGAGGTTCACACTAATGGTTTTAAGATAACTTCTTGAAATACCCATTGATTTTGCTAAGTTCATTACAACATCAACCATGATGGACCTTAATTTACTGGTTGTAAATTAATTATCTCTGGTTTACCCATAGAGGTAACATATGGCTATAGAATTTGAGGCATTCGCCCTCAATGGCCACCACTGCCCTATCTGGGCCATGGACATCATGATCGCTCTTGTGTCTCGTGGGATAATGTGTGCAATTCCGGATTCACCTCTGGTCAGGATCACACCGCTAACAGAAAAATGGTGTCTTATAAATCATAAGGCATTAGATTCAGATCTTGGCATCTGGTTATTCTGTATCAACAATTCCTGGGATACAATGAACCTCAAGGGCAAATGTTTGAGTCTTACTTCAACCTTCAATCCGACATCACCAGCTGTGACGGGACCCTACGAGCACGGAGAATGTGATGGTAGAATATGCCTCAACCGATATGTTTGGAGACTATGAATAGTCTTTCAATCTCTTGAGTGGTCAATATAATTAATGTACATTTACGATGCTGTAACAACAACATAAGTATTGTTGTCATCGTCATATATTGTATATCACAATATATTGTATCAGCACTTTGATACAAATACATTTGTATGTATTCTATATATCTGACAGTGATTTTCATATTGAGAATCTTCATGTCTATATATAGATTTCTACGGGAGTCAATCCGATGAAAAATGATATGTGCCTTCTGGACACATGCACCACAAACTCTATACTGAGGGAAGTCCAATGTTTCCACTCTCATTGAGAGAAAGGAGATATTTTAAAATTGCTAGACGCGATGAGGTATTTGTTGACTCAACTCGAGTCATATTTACTATCCCTGTGGGTACTCGAGTAACGTCGGGATGCTTTATTGCTTCTTAGGTTTAACTCGTACCCTACTAAACTATGGAGGTATCCGTTAAAATAGTTTCCATAGCGAAACTTATGATGACAACAAAGAGAAATAACTTCTCTTTACCATATGCAAGGGATATGGCAAGCACATTCTCTATGTATCATCTGGATTGTACTACACATACTACAAAACCCCTAGCACATGTTGCGTCCAAGATAGTTTTCCAAAATTTCTTGTACATGAAAAACTTGGCATACTCGCCTTGGTCATCGAGACATTGGGTTGAAACCGAAACTATCAGCAATTCCAATAGTTTATGATTATTATGATGCTAAATTCTAACACCATTTGGATTTTATGTGCACTACAAGTGACACAGGGAAGCTAATTTTAAGGTTCGCACACCTTAAAGTCTACCCTGAACCACTGAGACTCCTTGAATGCATCAAGTTGAGGTAAGTGGCTCTTCCCATCCATTGACTAGACTATTCGGGTATTCCATGGTTCTAAAAGACATATCTACATGATGGTCTTAAGTGTGTGCTTTATTCACACGAAATCCTTGGCTCATTATCCTGACATCGATTTCAAGGAAATCGAATGGATAGCATTGCAGAATTCTCCTTGAGTGCCTTCTCTATGGCCCTCGGATTGAAGTTTAGCAATTTGTCCTAAGGTCTAGACTCAAAATGGTTTGGTAGAATCCTATCCAAAGAGTTAAGCTCATTGCATTATCTTTACTTTGGAATTGCAACTTGCCAACTTTACGTTGGAGTCATTCAGTTTTACACGCTCATGACAAAACTGCATAATATTATTCCCCTCTATCTTTGATATGTGGATATCTACCAAGTATTTCCTATCTGCGGTAATTCGGTTGCATACCGATATCACCACCCGGCATACATCATTGGCCCCTCAACATATAGTTGGGATCTATGTGAGGAATAACTGTATTTTCGTCAATACCTCGAGCCCCTCGCATGGGGAGTTTGTTGGGGAACATAGCAGAAATTCAAAATTTTCTACGCATCACCAAGATCAATCTATGGAGTTTACTAGCAACGAGAGGGAAGGAGTGCATCTACATACCCTTGTAGATCGCGAGCGGAAGCGTTCAAGAGAACGGGGTTGATGGAGTCGTACTCGTCGTGATCCAAATCACCGATGATCCTAGCGCCGAACGGACGGCACCTCCGCGTTCAACACACATACGGAGCAGCGACGTCTCTTCCTTCTTGATCCAGCAAGGGGGGAGGAGAGGTTGATGGAGATCCAGCAGCACGACGGCGTGGTGGTGGAAGTAGCGGGATTCCAACAGGGCTTCGCCAAGCGCTGCGGGAGGAGGGAGATGTGTCACGGGAGGGAGAGGGAGGCGCCAGGGCTTGGATTTTGCTGCCCTCCCTTCCCCCCACTATATATAGGGTCAAGGGAGAGAGGGGGGCGCAGCCTTGGCCCTTCCTCCAAGGAAGGGTGCGGCCAGGGAGGAGTCCTTCCCCCCCAAGGCACCTCGGAGGTGCCTTCCCCCTTTAGGACTCTCCCTTTTCCTTATCTCTTGGCGCATGGGCCTCTTGGGGCTGGTGCCCTTGGCCCATATAGGCCAAGGCGCACCCCCTACAGCCCATGTGGCCCCCAGGGCTGGTGGACCCCCGGACCCCTTTCGGCACTCCCGGTACAATACCGATAAAGTGCGTAACTTTTCCGGCGACCAAAATAAGACTTCCCATATATAAATCTTTACCTCCGGACCATTCCGGAACTCCTCGTGACGTCCGGGATCTCATCCGGGACTCCGAACAACTTTCATGTTACCGCATACTAATATCTCTATAACCCTAGCGTCACCGAACCTTAAGTGTGTAGACCCTACGGGTTCGGGAGACACGCAGACATGACCGAGACGACTCTCCAGTCAATAACCAACAGCGGGATCTGGATACCCATGTTGGCTCCCACATGCTCCTCGATGATCTCATCGGATGAACCACGATGTCGAGGATTCAATCAATCCCATATACAATTCCCTTTGTCTATCGGTATGTTACTTGCCCGAGATTCGATCGTCGGTATCCCGATACCTTGTTCAATCTCGTTACCGGCAAGTCTCTTTACTCGTTCCGTAACACATCATCCCGTGATCAACTCCTTGGTCACATTGTGCACATTATGATGATGTCCTACCGAGTGGGCCCAGAGATACCTCTCCGTTTACACGGAGTGACAAATCCCAGTCTCTATTCGTGCCAACCCAACAGACACTTTCGGAGATACCTGTAGTGCACCTTTATAGCCAACCAGTTATGTTGTGACGTTTGGTACACCCAAAGCATTCCTACGGTATCCGGGAGTTGCACAATCTCATGGTCTAAGGAAATGATACTTGACATTAGAAAAGCTCTGAGCAAACGAACTACACGATCTTGTGCTAGGCTTAGGATTGGGTCCATCACATCATTCTCCTAATGATGTGATCCCGTTATCAACGACATCCAATGTCCATGGTCAGGAAACCGTGACCATCTATTGATCAACGAGCTAGTCAACTAGAGGCTTACTAGGGACATGGTGTTGTCTATGTATCCACACATGTATCTGAGTTTCCTATCAATACAATTCTAGCATGGATAATAAACGATTATCATGAACAAGGAAATATAATAATAACCTATTTATTATTGCCTCTAGGGCATATTTCCAACAGTCTCCCACTTGCACTAGAGTCAATAATCTAGTCCACATCACCATGTGATTAACACTCATAGGTCACATCACCATGTGACCAACATCCAAAGAGTTTACTAGAGTCAACAATCTAGTTCACATCTCTATGTGATTAACACTCAATGAGTTCTGGTTTGATCATGTTATGCTTGTGAGAGAGGTTATCAGTCAACGGGTCTGAACCTTTCAGATCCTTGTGTGCTTTACGAATATCTATGTCATCTTGTGGATGCTACCACGCGCTATTTGGAGCCATTTCAAATAACTGCTCTACTATACGAATCCGGTTTACTACTCAGAGTCATCCGGATTAGTGTCAAAGTTCGCATCGACGTAACCCTTTACGACGAACTCCTTTTCACCTCCATAATCGAGAAAATTCCTTAGTCCACTAGATACTAAGGATAAGTTCGACCGCTGTCATGTGATCCATTCCCGGATCACTATTGTACCCCTTGACCAACTCATGGCAAGGCACACTTCATGTGCGG
The DNA here is from genome assembly GCF_018294505.1 of Triticum aestivum. NCBI lineage: Eukaryota > Viridiplantae > Streptophyta > Magnoliopsida > Poales > Poaceae > Triticum > Triticum aestivum. Next base: position 213,570,690 of record NC_057808.1, read on the forward strand.
TACACAGCATAGCATACTGTAGAGCCTACATCTGAAGCATAGGGGACGACCTTCGTCCTTTCTCTCTCTTCTGCTGTGGTCAGGTCTTGAGTCTTACTCAATACTCACACCTTGTAACACAGCCAAGAACTCCTTCTTTGCTGATCTATTTTGAACTCTTTCAAAATCATGTCAAGGTGTGCGTTGTTTGAAAGTACCATCAGGCGTCTTGATCTATCTCTATAGATCTTGATGCCCAATATTTAAGCAGCTTTATCCAGGTCTTCCTTTGAAAAACTCCTTTAAAACAACCCTTTATGCTTTCCAGAAATTTTACATCATTTCGGATCAACAATATGTCATTCACATATACTTATCAGAAATGTTGTAGCGCTCCCACTCACTTTATTGTAAATACAAGTTTCTAACAAACTTTGTATAAACCCAAAAACTTTGATCACTCCATCAAAGTGTATATTCTGACTCCGAGATGCTTGCTCTAATCCATGGAAGGATCGCTGGAGCTAGCATACCTTTTAGCATCCTTAGGATCGACAAAACCTTTCTGATCGTATCACATACAACCTTTCCTTACGAAAACTGGTAAGGAAACTTGTTTTGACATCCATCTGCTAGATTTCATAAATGCTAACATGATTCCGACGGATTTAAGCATCTCTACGGATGAGAAAATCTCGTCGTAGTCAACTCCTTGAACTTGTGGAAATACTCTTTGTCACAAGTCGAGCTTCATAGACGGTAACATTACCGTCCACGTCCGTCTTCTTCTTAAAGATCCATTTATCTCGGATTTCATGGCTTCTAACCATTTGTCGGAATATGGGCCCACCATCGCTTCTCCATAGCTCGTAGGTTCATCGTTGTCCAACAACATGACTTCCAAGACAGGATCACGTACTACTCTGAAGTATTACGCATCCTCGTCGTCCTACGAGGTTTGGTGGTGACTTGATCCGAAGTTTCATGATCACTCTCATAAGCTTCCACTTCAATTGGTGTAGGTGCCACATGAACAACTTCCTGTGCCCTGCTACACACTAGTTGAAGTGACGGTTCAATAACCTTATCAAGTCTCCACCATCCTCCCACTCAATTCTTTCGAGAGAAAAATTTCCTCGAGAAAGGACTCGTTTCTAGAAGCAATTACTTTTGCTTCCAGATATGAAATAGGAGGTATACCCAATTGTTTTGGGTATTCTTATGAAGATGTATTTATCCGCTTTGGGTTCGAGCTTATCTGCCTGAAAGTTTTTTCACATAAGCATCGCAGCCCCAAACTTTTAAGAAACGACAACTTAGGTTTCTCTAAACGGTGTCGTCTCAACGGAATTGCGTGTTGCCCCTTTTAAAGTGAATGCGGTTGTCTCTAATGCCTAACCCATAAACGATAGTGGTAATTCGATAAGAGACATCATGTTATGCACCATATCCAATAGGGTGCAGTTATGATGTTCGGACACACCATCACACTATGGTGTTCCAAGCGGTATTAATTGTGAAACACTTTCCACAATGTCTTAATTGTGTGCCAAACTCGTAACTCAGATACTCATCTCTATGATCATATCACAGACATTTTATCCTCTTGTCACGACGATCTTCAACTTCACTCTGAAATTACTTGAACCTTTCAATAATTCAGACTTGTGTTCCATCAAGTAAATACACTCAGCATCTACTCAAATCATCTGTGAAGTTAGAACTTAACGATATCCACTGCATGCCTCAGCACTCATTGGACTGCACACATCAAAATGTATTACATCCAACAAGTTGCTCTCTTGTTCCATCTTACTGAAAACGAGGCTTTTCAGTCATCTTGCCCATGTGGTATGATTTGCATGTCTCAAGTGATTCAAAATCAAGTGAGTCCAAACGATCCATCTGCATGGAGTTTCTTCATGCATATATACCAATAGACATGGTTCGCATGTCTCAATCTTTTCAAAAACGAGCGAGTCCAAAGATCCATCTACATGGAGCTTCTTCATGCGTTTTATACCAATATGACTCAAGTGGCAGTGCCACAAGTATGTGGTACTATCATTACTATCTTATATCTTTTGGCATGAACATGTGTATCACTACGATCGAGATTCATTTTAGGTGCAAGACCATTGAAGGTATTATTCAAATAAACAGAGTAACCATTATTCTCCTTAAATGAATAACCGTATTGCAATAAACATAATCCAATCATGCTCAATGCAAACACCAAATCTCGATGGTAGAGGGAGCATGCGATGCTTGATCACATCAACCTTGGAAACACTTCCAACACATGTCGTCATCTCACCTTTAGCTAGTCTCCGTTTATTCCGCAGCTTTTATTTCGAGTTACTAACACTTAGCAACCGAACCGGTATCTAATACCCCAGTGCTGCTAGGAGTACTAGTAAAGTACACATTCATATAACGTATATCCAATATACTTCTGTCGACCTTGCCCGCCTTCTCATCTACCAAGTATCTAGGGTAGTACTGCTTCAGTGACCATTCCCCTCATTACAGAAGCACTTAGTCTCGGGTTTGGGTTTAACCTTGGGATTCTTCACTAGAGCAGCAAACGATTTGCTGTTTCATGAAGTATCCCTTTTGCCCTTGCCCTTCTAGACTAGTGGTTTTACTAACCATCAACAATTGATGCTCCTTCTTGATTTCTACTTTCGCGGTGTCAAACATCGGGAACAGCTCAAGGATCATCATAACTATCCCTGATATGTTATAGTTCATCACGAAGCTCTACTAGCTTGGTGGCAATGACTATGGAGAACTATCACTATCTCATCTGGGAGATTAACTCCCACTCGATTCAAGCGATTGTGGTACTCAGACAATCTGAGCACATGCTCAACGGTTGAGCTTTTCTCCCTTAGTTTGCAGGCTTAAGAAACTTGTCAGAGGTCTCATACCTCTTGACGTGGGCACTAGTCCGAAATCCCAATTTCAGTCTTCGGAACATCTCATATGTTCTGCGATGTTTCAAAAAACCGTCTTTGGTGCCTCAATTCTAAACCGTTAGCATTACTCACTGAACTATCACGTAGTCATCAAAACGTGTATGTCAGATGTTTCGCAACATCTACAGACGACGCTGAGGTTCAGCACACCGAGCGGTGCATTAAGGACATAAGCCCTCTGTGCAGCAATGAGGACACTCCTCAGTTTACGGACCCAATCCGCATAATTGCTACTATTAACTTTCAACTAAATTTTCTCTAGGAACATATCTTAAACAGTAGAACTAAAGCGTATGACATAATTTGCAAAGACCTTTTTGACTATGTTCATGATAATGAAGTTCATCTAATTAATGAACTCCCACTCAGATAGACATCCCTCTAGTCATCTAAGTGATACATGATCCAAGTCAAACTAGGCCGTGTCCGATCATCACGTGAGACGGACTAGTCATCATCGGTGAACATCTCCATGTTGATCGTATCTACTATACGACTCATGTTCGACCTTTCGGTCTCTTGTGTTCCGAGGCCATGTCTGTACATGCTAGGCTCGTCAACTCAACCTAAGTGTTTCGCATGTGTTCCGAGGCCATGTCTGTACATGCTAGGCTCGTAAACACCCGTTGTATTTGAACGTTAGAATCTATCACACCCGATCATCACGTGGTGCTTCGAAACAACGAACCTTCGCAACGGTGCACAGTTAGGGGGAACACTTCTCTTGAAATTTTATAAGGGATCATCTTACTTACTACCGTCGTTCTAAGCAAATAAGATGCATAACATGATAAACATCACATGCAATCAAATAGTGACATGATATGGCCAATATCATTTTGCTCCTTTGATCTCCATCTTCGGGGCACCATGATCATCTTTGTCACCGGCATGACACCATGATCTCCATCATTGTGTCTTCTTGAAGTTGTCACGCCAACGATTACTTCTACTTCTATGGCTAACGCGCTTAGCAATAAAGTAAAGTAATTTACATGGCGTTATTCAATGACACGCAGGTCATACAAAAAATAAAGACAACTCCTATGGCTCCTGCCGGTTGTCATACTCATCGACATGCAAGTCGTGATTCCTATTACAAGAATATGATCAATCTCATACATCACATATATCATTCATCACATCTTCTGGCCATATCACATCACAAGGCACATGCTGCAAAAACAAGTTAGACGTCCTCTAATTGTTGTTGCAAGTTTTTACGTGGCTTGTATAGGTTTCTAGCAAGAACGTTTCTTACCTACGTAAGACCACAACGTGATATGCCAATTTCTATTTACCCTTCATAAGGACCCTTTTCATCGAATCCGTTCCGACTAAAGTGGGAGAGACAGACACCCGCTAGCCACCTTATGCAACTAGTGCATGTCAGTCGGTGGAACCTGTCTCACGTAAGCGTACGTGTAAGGTCGGTCCGGGCCGCTTCATCCCACAATGCCGCCGAAACAAGATAAGACTAGTAGCGGCAAGAAGAATTGGCAACATCTACGCCCACAACTACTTTGTGTTCTACTCGTGCATAGAAACTACGCATAGACCTAGCTCATGATGCCACTGTTGGTGAACGCAGCAGAAATTCAAAATTTTCTACGCATCACCAAGATCAATCTATGGAGTTTACATACCCTTGTAGATCGCGAGCGGAAGCGTTCAAGAGAACGGGGTTGATGGAGTCGTACTCGTCGTGATCCAAATCACCGATGATCCTAGCGCCGAACGGACGGCACCTCCGCGTTCAACACACGTACGGAGCAGCGACGTCTCCTCCTTCTTGATCCAGCAAGGGGGGAGGAGAGGTTGATGGAGATCCAGCAGCACGACGGCGTGGTGGTGGAAGTAGCGGGATTCCAACAGGGCTTCGGCAAGCGCCGCGGGAGGAGGGAGATGTGTCACGGGAGGGAGAGGGAGGCGCCAGGGCTTGGATTTTGCTGCCCTCCCTTCCCCCCACTATATATAGGGTCAAGGGAGAGAGGGGGGGCGCAGCCTTGGCCCTTCCTCCAAGGAAGGGTGCGGCCAGGGAGGAGTCCTTCCCCCCCAAGGCACCTCGGAGGTGCCTTCCCCCTTTAGGACTCTCCCTTTTCCTTATCTCTTGGCGCATGGGCCTCTTGGGGCTGGTGCCCTTGGCCCATATAGGCCAAGGCGCACCCCCTACAGCCCATGTGGCCCCCCGGGGCTGGTGGACCCCCTTCGTGGACCCCCGGACCCCTTTCGGCACTCCCGGTACAATACCGATAAAGTGCGAAACTTTTCCGGCGACCAAAATAAGACTTCCCATATATAAATCTTTACCTCCGGACCATTCCGGAACTCCTCGTGACGTCCGGGATCTCATCCGGGACTCCGAACAACTTTCGGGTTACCGCATACTAATATCTCTATAACCCTAGCGTCACCGAACCTTAAGTGTGTAGACCCTACGGGTTCGGGAGACACGCAGACATGACCGAGACGACTCTCCAGTCAATAACCAACAGCGGGATCTGGATACCCATGTTGGCTCCCACATGCTCCTCGATGATCTCATCGGATGAACCACGATGTCGAGGATTCAATCAATCCCATATACAATTCCCTTTGTCTATCGGTATGTTACTTGCCCGAGATTCGATCGTCGGTATCCCGATACCTTGTTCAATCTCGTTACCGGCAAGTCTCTTTACTCGTTCCGTAACACATCATCCCGTGATCAACTCCTTGGTCACATTGTGCACATTATGATGATGTCCTACCGAGTGGGCCCAGAGATACCTCTCCGTTTACACGGAGTGACAAATCCCAGTCTCGATTCATGCCAACCCAACAGACACTTTCGGAGATACCTGTAGTGCACCTTTATAGCCACCCAGTTACGTTGTGATGTTTGGTACACCCAAAGCATTCCTACAGTATCCGGGAGTTGCACAATCTCATGGTCTAAGGAAATATACTTGACATTAGAAAAGCTCTGAGCAAACGAACTACACGATCTTGTGCTAGGCTTAGGATTGGGTCTTGTCCATCACATCATTCTCCTAATGATGTGATCCCGTTATCAACGACATCCAATGTCCATGGTCAGGAAACCGTAACCATCTATTGATCAACGAGCTAGTCAACTAGAGGCTTACTAGGGACATGGTGTTGTCTATGTATCCACACATGTATCTGAGTTTCCTATCAATACAATTCTAGCATGGATAGTAAACGATTATCATGAACAAGGAAATATAATAATAACCTATTTATTATTGCCTCTAGGGCATATTTCCAACAGAGTTATTCAAGGCCAGTATGCTAATTCAATGAGGAACATTTTCAGGCATTAGGGGGAGATTTCAAGTACCATAAAGAATGCCAGGAAATTAGTGGAATGTTCAACACATTTCTGTCTCAAATCCACATACTCAAAGATCCGAACCATGCATTTAGAAGATTTGCAACACATTGCAAATAACTTGCCAGATTCATTTACTGACTATAAAGGTGTCATACAATCCTACAATCCTGAAAAATATGTTGGAAAGAGTGGAGGTACCAACTAAAACCACTCAACTCCCCGTTCAAAGCAACAGGGGGAGAAGTACGACAATAGTACATCAGGATTCAGCTTCTCGCGAGCAAGGATATCAAGGCCTGTGAATCAGTAAATGCAAGTCAACTTCACGTTGACAGACACCTGATGGGTAGTATACACCCAGTGGACGGGAAACCTCCACCAACCCAGATCATAGTGCACAAAATGACTGGGACATCGGAATACCCGACTCAATCGCATTGGGAAATCGCGAGTAGTCACTATGGGTAACGATATTTCCATCAACTATATATTGATATATAGATTCTGGAGAAGCATATAACCGAAGTCTACAATTGTCGACATACATTTCTCAACTAGATTGAAAAAACCTTTCAAGTGATTCAGATCCAAAGACCATGGCCATGGCAAAGTGTGAACAACACTCGGACTGAACTCAAGCAAAGGGTATAATCTAGGTAGAAATGATCTTGCTCAATAATGGGAAGATATTCATAAGCAATACCTACACCAGTTTTCTTCTGGAAACAGAATTGAGAATAACGAGGTGGTGAAACAAAGAGCAAGTATTGTAGCACAAGGGTTCACGCAGATACCCAACTATTCTCCAGAGGTGGAATCTCATTCCAATACCTTATATCATTGGCAGTTCAAAATCATCTATCTCTGCAGTTGATAGATGTAGTGATTACATATCCATGCGGATCACTAGATTCAGAGATATATGATTGATTTCCGATGGAATCTTAATTCTGAATCGAAATACAAAATGCAACATACATTGTGTAAAACTAGTAAGTCACCATACGACTTATTGTGGTCGGTACATATGGTACAACCGACGTAGTGAGTTCCTTATACAAAAGGATTACTCCTGCAAAGATGATTATCCATGTTTGTATGTCTGCAATGACGACACATGTAATCATCTAATGACGGAGTTTAAATTAAGGATTTGGGTAAACCAAAACACCGCTCGTTACTGCAACTTGAGCACCTTCATTCATGCATTATGGTATACTATGTTGTCTATATCCAAAATATATTGGAGATTGTGGACAAATCTTATCCATCCATAACTCTCATGGTAGTTCATTCTCTAGACGTAGAGAAAGATCTATTTAGACCAAGAGATGGCGGAAATGAGATATTGGGACTCAACGTTCCATAATGCCATTGGATCCACCAAACACAATTGGTTGGTACTCAAGAATATCTTTCGATATCTCCAAGGCATCAAACATCTTGTCCTGGTTTTTCAGTTTCACAGAAAGTGTGAACACCGATATCATTGGATACATCGATCAGATCCCCACTATGTCAGATCGTAGACAAGTTTAGTGTTCCTACTAGGTGTGGTAGCCCCCTCATGAAGAGTCTTCTAAACAGACCTCATGGCTACATTCACCAACCATTATCTCAACGATAATGTTTCTTGTGTTGCCCGGATGCAAACAGGTTACATAATAAGCAATATCACTATATTACATATCTTGCAAGTCAAATCATGCGACTGATTTGTTCAGCGGATCTCTACCAACTTCTATGTTTTGGTATGTGACGGCTTCGAATTTTGCAAGAATCAGGGGGGGGGGGTATCTTCCTGAATTGTTCCTGTTCAATGCATCATATTATACTCTTTTTCCCTTCATGAGTTTACTTTACAGGTTCTCATAAAGGTTTTTAATGAGGTAATATCAACATGAGATCATATGTCATACTTTCTGTTTTCCCCACCGGGGTTTTTGGGAAAGTATATATGACATATTTATTGTCCTCTAAACTCTATGAGTTTTCTCGTATTGAGTTAAAAGAGACAATGACCATTATATGTTGTGCCATTTTCTCCTTATTTTTCCCACTGGGTTTGAAGGAGTTTTAGCAACATATCAAACACGTATCTCCTCATATTTTTCCCACAGGATTTTTGGAGGAGCCTTTTCAAGATGATGATACTTACACTAACAAGCATGGATTAGGGGGAGTGTTAGGATTTAATTAATCCTATTAATCCATGCTTTTCCTAATGGCCAGTACTAGGCGCCGGTCGACCGGCCCAAATTTGGGCCGGTCGCCGCGCAGCCGCCCGATGCACGCGTCTTGGACCACAGAATTGCCTCGCGCAAGTTTCTTCTCTTCTCGCGAGTGACGCCAGTCGCGCATGTCCCCTGCTTGCTAGTAGTTCCCCCCGCGGCCTCCCGCCTCTGGCTCCATGGCGCCGGTCGTCGGCTCGCAGTCACCGCTCGTCGGTGCAGCTCGCCGGACCCCCTTGCCGGCTCGATGGTCGCATCGCTCATGCCCCGCGTGTGTCTGCCCCCATGTAGCAAAACACGCAGTCGGTTCCAGCAAAAAAGCCTGCAGGTTGAAACATCCTCGATAGTTCGTTGCTCCAACCGTAGCCGTCACCATGGCCAATCCCAGCAAAATTGGGTGCCGATTCCAGAAAAATTGTGTGCCGGTTCTAGCTTTGCCAATTTCGTTGCTCCCCTGGCACATCTTGTGCGAGGGAAGGAAAGCGGCCGCCATGGCCGTGCTATTGAAGAAGCCAGTTCCAGCAGAATAATTTGCTGCTCCCAGCAAAATACTTCGTTGGTTCCAGCAAAAAGATGAATCCAACAGAAAAACAAAAAGAAAGGCTGGTAACAAAAATCAAATACGGTAGCAGCGAAAACAAAGGGCGGTGGTAGCAAAAATTTGAAACTCGTTTTAGCAAAATCAAAGACGGGCAGTAGCAAAAATCAGAAGGATGGTTGTAGCAAAATCATATATGGTAGCAGCAAAAATTGGAGCTGGTTCCGGCCAAAAACACCCCCAATTACAAATCCTTGCAAAAAAATTCACTAATTCCAGCAAAACAAAATCCTAGTTGTAGCAAAAATTGACGCTGATAGTAGCTCTCGCCGAATCCGGTTGAAGCACCGCTCTTCGCCGGTGGTAGCACTCCGCCTCGCCGGTTCCAGCATGCCCCCGCACCTCGGCACGCCGGTCCTAGCTCTAGGCACAGCGCGGTTGTGGCACTCCGGCACCTCCGTTGTCGCCCCGCATCACACCTCGCCCTCGTGTCTCCCTTGGCTCCGGCCAGCTTTCGTCGGGACCCCCGGCAGCCGCAGCACCAGATTCGACAGCAAAACCACCGCCCAAAAAACACAGCACCTCCCTCCCCCCGGAGTCCTCGCAGCAGCACCTGCCTCCTCTCGATTTACAACAGCGATTGGTGGCCATTGTGCGCAGCGATGGCTGTGATTTGTGAGGAAGATAGGGAAAGTTGCGGCGTCTTGGTCAAATCGATAAGAGAAAGGGGAACGGCGACACGTGATGAGGTATGTGGCGAGAGAAGAGCACCCGTGGGCCCAGTACATGTGCGCGAGCGACCGGCGGAACAGGTAGCCGGTCGACCGGCTGCAAACGTTTTCCTTTCTTAATTGAGGCGGTTGTCTCATGTCCCTTCGGACGCACCCCTTCGGGGGCTATATATATGTGTAATCCCATCATCAATAAAGACAACTGTTCACTTTACATCCTTGTCGATTGTCTCTCGTTCTCTACTCAAAACAGTTGACATCACCCTTGAGGTGAATATGTTGGGAGGCGAAGCTATAAGCCCCTATCTTTCTATGTGTCCGGTTGAAACGTTTTGCTCATGTGTATGCGGTGAGTGTTAGAAATTATAGAAGCCTATATGATGGTTGAGTATGTGGACTTGCCTAAAGGCTCTGAGTACGTGACCCTTCCTGAAAAGATGATGAATTGTAATTGCAAAGTTGACTGAGAACATAGTTTGTTGATTTCTAATAAAGTTCAAGCTTTATACTTCGATGGTGTGATGAATTGTTACTTATTCATGAAAAGTTTATGATAAAAGTTTTATGTTAAAGTTTGTTGCTGTTATAATAATCTACATGATGCTTCTATGTCCGTATTTGTTTTTATCGAGACCTCTCTCTCTAAGCATGTGGACATGTTTTTTTATTTCGGTTTCCGCTTGAGGACAAGCGAGGTCTAAGCTTGGGGGAGTTGATACGTCCATTTTGCATCATGTTTACCTACTGTTATTTATGATGTTTTTATGCATAATGATGCTTTTTGAAGTAATTCTAATGTCTTTTCTCTCATAATATGCCAGGTACACATAAAGAAGGAGAATTCCGCCACCTATTATGCACAACTCCAAACAAGCTGAAACTTCACGAGGATTTTTTATTAAATAAATAAGAAATACTGGAGCAAATAACCACCGAAGAGGGGTCACCTGGTGAGCACAAGACACCAGGGCGCGCTTGGGGGCCAGGCACGCCCTGGTGGGTTGTGCTCAGCCCGGCCCACCTCCGATGCCCATCTTGTGGTATACAAGTGGACCCGTTGCACCAAATGGCGCAGAGGCACACTAAACCCATGTTCGCGATGAAACAAAATATCCATGGTTTAAGTGTTTAAGATTTAGAGATGTATATACACTTTTTAATTTAATAACACAAAGCCGCACTTAAAAGAAAATATATGTTTTAGTTAGTTTAGCTGTAGGAAAGTACATATGATAAAAAAATGGTGTCTTGTTGTGCACAATGAGAGATATATATACACATTCTAATTTGGTTGGTTGAAGAATACCACAGCATAATCCTTGGGCACCAAGACGTCACGAGGGAAGAAACCCTGAATGCCACACGAACGTGTCTTGGATACAAGCCATAGCCACGAAGGGGCCTAATGGGCAGAAGCAAAAACACGAATGGGCCAGATCCCTAAACGCCGTGAAAAAAGGAAGACCACCAGAGTCTAAATTAGGAAAAAAACTAACAAATAGGGGCAGAGGTGACTAAAAAAGGCAACCAAAAATATCTATCTCAAGAAGAAATTGTGTGTAGGCTATGGAGCAGCATATCACGCATAGAAAGACGAACCATAGTCAAGCAACACATGCACAATAAGCTAGAGTTCACTTCATAATATACGGGAGTTTTTGTTTTTGCTTTGCTTTGAGATAGCTACCTGAGCAGCCAAAGACTCTAGTTTTAGAGCATGCTTAATAAGGAGCATTCAGTTCACTGGTTACATAATTCCTGGTCGTGGCTTTGTTCATGCAAGTAGCAGACGCATTAAGAGACTCTCTTGAAGCTGGTCAAAGAGCATTGTAGCGGAGCGTTGTTGATGGTGAGCCTAGTTGCATGAATGACCGTTTTCCTCTTGAGATGTCAATCGAGGAGAAGCTAATATTATAGGATAGGTAACCTACAGTGAAACACAGGACATAACACAAAGTTAAAGCATGCTTGTAGCAGATGAATTTAGGAACAACACATGAGAACATATCTGGGTTGTACCTATAGGTAATTAATCTCTGCATAGCTGGCGCAGAGTAGTCACTGTCTTGATTTCTTTAATATCCCTTCCCCCTTTCCAGTAGTAGAGCTCCTTTTTTAGAAGTTATTCTGGTCAGAGATGAACAATCGCTATGTCTATTTAGGCTTAAAAACGCAGAGGTAGACACACAGTATAAGAATTGGCACCTTTTGTTTTTGGTCTTGGTCATCTAACACTGGTCAGCCTTATCATTCTTTCCTTCAACAGTTGCTGAAATAGCTTCAGCCTTATCATCAGACTACTCCTGGTGCACCTAGAAAACCAAGTAATTTGTTAACAGAGCAAGATGAGATATTAATATCCAAAGGATTGGCTCGAGCACGTTTTAGCTCACTCAATCAGCTAGACAGCTTCGAATAGAATTTCTTTATGTCCATCTATATATTTGTATCTCCGTAAAACATGCCACACTAAGTTTTCTTCCTCATGTGAGATAAGCATTTGATTGTACAATTGTGCAATCGAGAACGGCATGAGAGAAAGCTATATCAACACAGCAGCTCTATGTTTTCTTCCTTATGTGAGATAAGCATTTAACTGTACAATTGCGCAATTGAGCAAGGCATGAGAGAAAGCTATATTAACACAGTAGCTATCTTTTGGTGTACAATTGAGTTGCTTTCATATGAGATCTAAAATATGTGCATTCACATGTGTTTATATGAGTTGTAGAAAGAAACTTTACCTAAGAAGAAGGACCCAATAATCATATTTTCACAAAAGCACAATTAGGGATTGCAGAGGATTTTACCCTTGAAGCGGACATGTTCTTTGGTTCGCTCTTTGCTTCTCAGGGATTACACTGAGCATCTCCTTAGCTTCCTGTTGCTCGACTTGCAGGGCATCACTGGTGTACTTTCCCGACCGCTCCTTCTTCTCTAGCGCGATTCACTTCAATCTACTTCTCATCAGTGAGCAGCACATGTGAGACAAACTCTCTCATCATTTTCAGTGATTGTTCCAATAGAATCCTGCGTGCACAATTATACAAAAGGACAATGTCGCCACAATATTACATGGCAAAGGGGATTGAACCTAATAATAACTGATGACCCACCAACTTGCAACCTTCAAAATCCAGCTTCAGCTGCAGCCTCTGTACACTTTGCTTGAAGTTATCTTGCATACTCACTTCCTGAAACAAGCCTAAAATGGTCACCAGAAGATAATAATTGTGAGCATTTGTATCTTTTTCTGTCGCAAGCTTGGCAGTGTTTTTTCTAAGCTTGCTACATGCCCAAGAACATAGAACAACACGTACTTCCAGAATTCAGATTGAATTTGTGTATCCTGATAGTCTTTTAGATCTCTGAAAAACCGTGGAACAGTAAACAGTCAAGATCAAGTAACTGACTTCTCCTAATTCCATAGCGAGGTGATCCAATTCGCTTGGACAGTCAGACAACAAATTCTGTATAACAGTAAAGATCTTAGGGCCTTTAGGTGTTTGTTCTGTTGATCTATAGATGCAATGAGGTTCCTCAGGAGAACATCCAACTTTGAAGCACGGTCAGTTCTAAAAATTAGATTCACCACCGGCCTAGTTGCAACACCAAGCTTTATCTCCTCTTGCTATTTCTGAATGCAGTGTTGTATTACTACGACTACAGTTTAGATTGGCTGAAACAAAGAAAAGCTAAGAACCAGACTAAAATATAAAATTATCATGTGTTTTTTTAGGCAAAGACAAACATGAACATCAGATACCAATCTTAACTCATCTTTTTCTGTATGGAATCAAAAACTGAACCAGGCTGAATGACAAGTAGTTTCATTTACATTTACAAATCAGTAAACAAAAGAAAAGAAAAACATAGCCATAAGAAAGAAGAAAATACAAAATGTGTATGTGTTTCATTTACGTTTACAAATAAAAAAAATGACAGCAGAAGAAGCAACAAAATTTAGACATGGCAGAGGTGCAAATTTAGTGAGCATTGGCAACTAACCAGGTAATGGAGGGAACATGCTTCCTCTTCTCCATTGAATCCATCACCGTACGGCTAGGTGAGGAGCCACCGCTTGCATCTTCCGCCTTCGTTGGGCGAGAGGAGAGGAAACGCACATCAATTTCGTCTGTCTTGTTCACCGAGCGATGCCGGGCGAGGGGGTGAATGGATCCGTCCTTCCCTAATGAGAGCAGGGCTGCAAGGAAGGGAGGACGAACTCAGGAGGTGCTCCGGGCACCGCGAAGCTGGTCGGCTGTGCGGACATAAACGGCGGCGACTGCGCACCCGATCCAGAGTCACAGAAAGGAAGGAGAAGAGGAGGCGGGCGGCGCGAGAGGAGCGAGGTCGAGGGAGAAGAGGAGGCGGCTGGGAGAGGACGACGCTGCACCGTCGTACGTCTAGGGTTCTGGGCGGTTTAAAGTGGACGACGCTGATGTGCGGGACCAGAAGGGAACAAGGGCCACCAGCCAGAGGGCAAAACATGGAGCGATGGTCACGGACGGCTCACAAAAAAAGACGAGACGTGACGCGGCATGGTCGCATGGAGTAGGCCACAACCCATGATGCAGGATTCAGCCCCGGTTCTCTCTCCAAAAGCCGGATGGGACGCAACAGCAGGAAGAACTCACACGAACCAATTCATAGCCAGTCACCGATGGGTGGGTCTAGAAAACAAATAGACCCACTTGCAGCGGCAGCACCCAACGAGCCAGAGGAGGAAATAGCAACAGGAGCATAAACATCTCCCACCCGCGAATCGCGCCTGACGAGCTAAAAGCTTGCACATCGTGCACGCAAAGAAAAACAAAAGAAGAGACCGACGAATGGGGCCATGCACGGGTCTGAGCCATATGAAGCGCTGGGTGTGCACCCGGCGAGTACGCATGAGTTGACCTGTCCTGCACGCGATGACCCCACACGCGAGCGCAACAGACGACGCGACGACCCAGCACGCGACGGGCCTATCCTGAGTGCAACCCATGACACGCTCAACCAGTGCAGCCGACAAGCGGGGCCAGGAATAGCAGCAGCCCACCCGTCATTGCGCCAGCACAAACGCGGGTGCACATGCGTCGGTCCATCGCTTCTGCACCTGACGCAGGAAGCAGTAACTCCCCCACGACGCACGGCGCGGGCAGCGCGTGAGGAACGACCGGACAAAAGCGTTTGACCCAAGAAAACTCTAACCCACACGACGGGACATGCAGTTAGAGCAGCGGAGTGGGACCAGGGGAAGGAGCGGCCCACCCGTCTTCGGTACGGCGCAGGCGCGTGCGTAGAAAACGGGTGCATATGGGCTGGCCAACTCCTCTGTGGCGCCCCACGACGCACGATCCGGTCAGCGTGCGACACAGCAAGGGCAAATTTGACAATTTTAACCTATAATCGAAAGCGAATCACAGAATGAACTGGTTGCGAAACTATTTCACACCCCTGACCCTTTTGTGTAGCGCCCGCCACGCCGGCGCCACACCCTACGGTGTAGCGCCTAGCTCCGGGGCGTTGCACCACTGTCCACCGTGGCAGCCCACGGACCCGCACCCAGCCGTGCAACGCCTCCGAGCTAGGCGCTGCACCTGTAATGTGCAGCGCCTAGCCGCTAGGCGTTGCACGTGTAATGTGCAGCGCCTAGCGGCTAGGCGCAGCACTGTGACTTATATGCAAACGCGCCAGCCCTCTCCTCCCCCACCCTCCCCATTGGCAGTTACAGAAAAAAGGGCGGCGGTCATCTGCACTCCCCTTCTCAATCCCCTCTCCCAAATCCTTCCGATCTGACGATTTGGTCCGTGCATTTGTTCACCAATCCATCATAGAAGGTACTCTCCTCTGATCCCCTTCTTTCTATCCATAGAAAATATTATATTTTGAAGATTTGGGGAACCCTTGTTTGAATCTTGCATGTATTAGATTAGGGCAACTTTTGTTTGAATCTTGCGTATATTAGATTTGGGGAACCCTTGTTAGATTAGAATGTGGTTTGGATAGATAGGTTGACATGTTATTTATATAGTTTGGATACATAGATTGACATGTTTTTTGTATGGAGAAGTAGATTGACATGTTTTTTGTATGGAGAAGTAGATTGACATGTTATAGTTTGGATACATAGATTGACATGTTATTTGTATGAAGTAGGCCCAAGTAGGGGGAAGCACCATATGCTTTGGATCTTGCATGTAGTAGGCCTACTTTAGTTTTTTTGAATTGAAAAGATAATCGTGTTGACAAGAATGCTTTGTTGAAATTGTTAGGATGGTTTGGCTTCTCGATGATCACTGGGACCATCAACACCGGTCGTACGCTATGTCGGTGCAGCAGCGGGTAATACTGAAAGTGGCCGGTGTTATGAATTTCGTATGTTTGTTCAAACACAAAATGCCCCATATGTAATGTTATGATTTGTTTGTTTGTAGGAGCTTGCACCTCTAAAGCTTCGGTCTCACGGGATCAGCCTTGGAGGGATGAGCTATGATGAGCGGTACACACCTTATGTTAGGGAGGCAGGACTTCTCCCTTTCATTGAGTTGGTCCGCCGGTCGACGCCACCCAACAATGCTGCAGCACTCACCGCGCTTATTGATCATTGAAGGCCGGAGACACACACTTTCCATCTTCTGACCGGGGAGATGACCGTGACGCTGCAGGATATCGCTATGATCACCGGTCTTCCTATCGATGGCAATCCTTTATGTATGAACACCGATTCTGAAGGGTGGCGCGCGCAGATGCAAGCCCTTATCGGCATGGTTCCTCCGGAGCCTCGGGAGCCAGAAAGGGAAGATAAGAAGAAGGAAAGAGTCGCAGCGGGCGCTACTTTCACGTGGATATCATCGCACTTCGCTCATTGCCCCGATGATGCTAATGAGGACATGGTGAAGACTTATGCTCGTGTCTACATGTGGTACGTGGTATCGAGGACAATGTTTGCTGATGGCACAGGCAAGAATGCTCCATGGATGTGGCTGAAGGCGTTGACCGTCTTCGATAGCAAATGGAGTTGGGGTTCGGCGACACTAGCTTACTTATCGACAGGTATGAAGTTGTTTCCTTTTCACTTCATTGATACATTATCAATGCGTTTTTGCGGCAAATTTGACCATGTTCTTTTTTATGTGCAGTTGGACGATGCCAGTTGTAGGCACACTGGAGGTATTGGTGGTTGTCTGCTCGCACTTTCCATATGGAGCTGGGAGCGTTTGCCGGTTGGACGACCTAAGACCGTGAAGTACGAGGATTGGGACGATAAAGACGACCCACTACGGCTCCCCACTTGGGCTTACAAGTGGGATGTGTTAAATGAGATGACGGATGATCCCTCTGTAATGTACAAGTTGTACAAGAGCGAGCTGGACGCGATCACGCCTGAGCAGGTGAACCGACCTTGCATAGGTGATTATCATGCTTGTATCTTCACTCGATATCAATTTTGCATTCAATCCCATTTTGCAGGTGGAATGGGAGCCGTATGGAAAAGGAGAGAGTTTTGGTAACCCTATAGAGTTCAGGCTTAATCCGATGTGCATTAGGGATAGGGATCTCTGGCATATGCGGTGCCCACTGATATGCAACTGGGCGGTTGAGCTTCACCTGCCACATCGGGTGTTCCGCCAGTTTGGTTTGTTCCAGCCACACCCGCCGGAGTGGGAGGACACGGACAAGTTGCTACACGCGTAAGATATAATTAACCTTGAGCACTTAGCAGCTTCTCGACGGTTTCGATGATGCTAATATCTTGTTTCTAACTTGCAGGTTGGATAGGAAAAAGCAGCGGAAGATCAAGGATTGGGCCAGCCATCACAGGAAGTATGTCGTGCAGTTCGCTCTTAGTGTGGAGCAAGCAAGGGCTGGAAAACGAGCCCAGCTTCGTGAGCACTGCCCGATCGCGTTCAACAACTATCTCGCATGGTTTCTTGCAAGTACCCGCGTGGAGGTATGCCAGCCGGCGTATGCTGAGGAGATTCTGGAAGAACCCACCGTTTTTTATGAGGTAGCCCAGCACCAGTACAACGCATTAGTCAGGAAAGGCAACTCGGTGATCCCTTCAGCTCCAATGATGAACTTTGTGGTTAGCCCTTTTTGCTTTTCCATTCGCTTATCGGAGAAAGCGAGACAACAATCTTGAAGATTATCGGCCAACTCCTTAAGGCCACATGCCCTATAGAAGTTCGAACAAAAGTGCCTCATGCACCATCGATGGTGCAACGGAGCATGCCCGGGAATGTCAATCTCCACGGCGTTAAGAATTCCTTGATTCCGATCCGATATGACACAAAATTCCCTTTGAGCGGGTAACACCTTCGTCCTCAAAAGATGCAGAAACCACTCCCAGTTGTCATTGTTTTCCACCTCAACCAAAGCAAATGCCAATGGCAACACCCGGTTATTGGCATCACTTGCTATCGCAACCAACAAGGTGCCCTTGTATTGTCCGGCAAGAACGTGCCATCAATTGCGATGACCGGCCTACAATGTTCGAAAGCCCTCACACATTGCTCGAACGCCCAAAAAGCACGGCCAAATACTCTGACTTTCCTTCCTTCATGAACCGTTGTTTGGTGCCCATGAGGCTCGACCACATGAACCATGCCCGGGTTTGTCGCGGCCATGGCTAACAACAACCTAGGGATTCGGTTGTATGCTTCCTCCCATGTACCATACAACATCTTAAATGCGGCTTGCTTCGCCTTCCATGCCTTGCCGTATTTCACCTGGTAATGAAAGATGGCTTTCACAAGGTCAATGACATGTTGGACGCTCATTGTTGGAAGTGTGGATATTGAGTTCGAGAGCCTGTAAGCGATGAACTCGGACGTGAGTTGTTTGTGGTCTTGGGACACAATCTTGCCATCCACCCTTTTGCCTTGGCACATGTGAGTTGGCACACAACTCACTACATGCCAAGTAGGACCTCCTTTCCATGGTCTTGCACGCACAATCCACGGACAACCGCCACGGCGTCTTGCCACTCCTTGTTGGACCTCCTTTCCACGACCTCTACCACCACCACGGCCTCTTGTAAGTCCAAGTTGGACCTCCTTTTCATCTTCACATGCACATGCAACCGTGTAGCGCACATTGACGTCCGAGTGCACCACCTTGTGTGGACGATAATGCGTAACCGAGTAGTTGTCGAGCCACATCTTCAAATCCAACAAGCTGTCGAACTTAGAACCTTTAGCAATCCGGTTCTTGTCGTCTACCAAATCACGGTGAGAGCTTGGCCTAACCCCAAGAGCTACACATTGGCCACCATCTACCACGGCTTCATCCGCGAGACTAACATCCTTGAACAATGTAGTCCGATGATCCCGACCAAATACCTTCTCGAAAGCTTCGGCCTCCTTCACCGTGAACCCCTCCGCATCAACTTGTTCATCGGGACCATCGTCATCCGAGTCCGATGCATATGCACGGGAAAAAGGGATGGAATGGTCCATTGTCTCTTGCAAATGATATTTGTCGAGATCACCCACATTGTTGTCATGGAGATCAACTTCATTGTCATCGTCCGCATACTCATCGTTGTCCTCTTGCAAAGATTCATCTTGGTTGTTTCTACACGGGCTCAATGTTGGCCTCACTTCTTGGGTCAAAAGAGGTTCAACAATTTCATCTTGCTTCAAGGGTGGGGGGCTACTAGCAACCAAAGGGGAGGGGTTCCGGTTCAAGTCCAAATGCAAACTTGACTCAACCTTCTTCGTTGCAAATAACTCAAGAGCCTTGTCTAGTGATTCGGCCACCGTCTCCTTGTATGCAACCCAACGTTGCTCCGAGTTTACATGCATTGTCTTCCAACGGATGTGCATTCCAAAACCAACATTATGCCTTCCCTCCAACTCAATGATATCACTAGGGTCCATCCAATTCAAATCTTTCCTAACTTGTTGCAAGAGCTCCGCATAGCTAGGACTACTATCAAACACAATGTCAAGCTCATCCGGGTCCGGTTCTTTATTGCCTTTAAAAAAGGCGTCTTTGTCCCCATGATGAACAAACACACATGTTCTTCCCATCCCTATAAGCAATGAACACAAGGTAACATTGCTTCCATGAGTACTAATCCATGGATTAACACCGAATACAAACCCTAATATATATATGAAACAACAACCCTAACCCTAACCATAACCCTAACCCTAACCCTAACCATAACCCTAGCCCTAAACCTAACCCTAGCACCAACATAAGAACACCCATAAGAATAACCCTAGCATACTAACAAAGCCTAATCATAGAAATTGGCAAACAAACATCTCACATCTCCATGCAAATCTCTAGATCCAAACTAAACTAGGGTTTCCCCAAACTACCAACAAATGAGCAATGGGAGAACTTTACTTCGATCAAAACAAGGGGATCGGAGATTATTACCTTGATGGAGGGTTTGACTTCGAAATCCACGGACAAATTCTTCAAATTTGCAAGATTTGGAAGAAGATTTGAGAGGGGGGAGAGTGGGAGAGGGGGCAAAGCTCGGGGAGAGAGTGAGAGAGTGTGTGGTGGGGGGGGTGGGGGAGGGGGGCCCCAGCCAAGTGGCTGGATAAGTCACAGTGCAGCGCCTAGCCGCTAGGCGCTGCACATTACACGTGCAACGCCTATCGGCTAGGCGCTGCACATTACAGATGCAGCGCCTAGCTCGGAGGCGTTGCACGGCTGGGTGCGGGCCCGTGGGCTGCCACGGTGGACAGAGGTGCAACGCCGCGGAGCTAGGCGCTGCACTGTAGGGTGTGGCGCCGGCGTGGTGGGCGCTACACAAAAGGGTTAGGGGTGTGAAATAGTTTCGCACCCAGTTCATTCTGTGAATTTATTTCGTTTCGAGGTCAAAATTGTCAAATTTTCCCACAACAAGCGATGCAGCATGAGTAGCTCACCTGAGAGAATCTGACCCAGCCAATCCAAAGCCTAGCCGAGCCCACCAGTCATCTACGCCCACGAAACAACCCCGGGTCAAAATGAACTGTAAAAACCAAACGGTTGGCACACCAGCGTTGACGCGACCAGGGTGAATCAGAGGGTCAAAACGAAGCAAAATTCGAGGAGCGCTCGGGTGGGCGGGTCGGCCAGCCTCCTTATATGTTAAAATAAGTCATTTTGACCTAGAAAAAATAAGGGAAGGACTTTCGAAAACGAGCGCCGCCGTCTCGAGGTGGAACTTGGGCAGGAGCACATTTGCCCTCTGGCGGAGCGATTCCGACGGGGGAACTCCCCCTCCTCCCCGAAGGGGGAAATCATCATCATCATCATCACCAACAACTCTCCCATCTTGGGGAGGGTAATCTCCATCAACATCTTCAACAACACCATCTCCTCTCAAACCCTAGTTCATCTCTTGTGTTCAATCATTTTAGCAGAACTATAGATCGGTGCTTATGGGTGACTAGTAGTGTTGATTACATCTTGTAGTTAATTACTATATGGTTTTTTTGGTGGAATATTATATGTTCAGATCCAATATGCTATTTAATACCCCTCTGATCTTGAGCATGATTATCATTTGTGAGTAGTTACTTTTGTTCTTGAGGTCACGGGAGAAATCGTGTTGGAAGTAATCATGTGAACTTGATATGTGTTCGATATTTTGATAGTATGTATGTTGTGATTCACTTAGTGGTGTCATGTGAACGTCGACTACATGACACTTCACCATATTTGGGCCTAAGGGAATACATTGTGTAGTAGTTATTAGATGATGGGTTGCGAGAGTGACAGAAGCTTAAACCCTAATTTATGCGCTATTCCATAATGGACCGATTGAATCCAAAAGTTTAATGCTATGGTTAGAATTTATTCTTAATACTTTTCTCATAGTTGCGGATGCTTGCGAGGGGGTTAATCATAAGTAGGAGGTTTGTTCAAGTAAGAACAACACCTAAGCACCAGTTCACCCACATATCAAATTATCAAAGTAGCGAAAACGAATTGAACCAACATGATGAAAGTGACTAGTTGAAATTCCCGCGTACCCTCAAGAACGCTTGCTTATTATAAGAGACCATTTTGGCATGTATTTTGCCTAAAAAGGATTGGGCTATCTTGCTGCACTTTTGTTACTATTACCGTTACTTGCTCGTTACAAATTATCTTGCTATCAAACTACTCTGTTACTTACAATTTTAGCACTTGCAGACATTACCTCGCTGAAAACCACTTGTCATTTCCTTCTTCTCCTCGTTGGGTTCGACACTCTTACTTATCGAAAAGGCTACAATTGATCTCATATACTTGTGGGTCATCACTGCCCAGGCGGGCCGAGCGGCCCAGTGCTCAGCGTGAGCTCGAGTTTCTCCCGCCATAATGGTGATGGAGCGAATGGCGGGGAAGAGACTTCGACACGCCCCTACCTGGCGCACCAAATGTCGGATTCAGGGCTCCGCAGACCGAAGAAAGGTTCGAACTCTGGGGCGTGTACGAAGAACTCGATCTCCCCAGTCTATCGACTTATCACTCCCACAGCCCAGCTCGATGAACGGAAAAGGAAAGAGACAACAATTTACCCAGGTTCGGGCCACCTTGCGGTGTAAGACCCTACTCCTGCTTTGTGGTGGATTAGCCTCGAGGTGGGCTGAGGATGAACTAGTACAGAGGAATAACAGCCTTAGGAGGTTTGTTCTTGTGTTGGTGTGAGATGGTGGGGGTTCGGATGGCTGGATCCCCTTCTATGGTGGTGGCTAACCTATATTTATAGTGGCCTTGGTCCTCTTACCCCAAAATGAAGGCGGGAGGGGATCCCATGTTGGGGAACGTAGCAATAATTCAAAATTTTCCTACATGTCGCCAAGATCAATCTAGGAGATGCTAGCAACGAGAGAGAGGGAGTGCATCTTCATACCCTTGAAGATCGCTAAGCGGAAGCATTACAAGAACATGGTTGGTGGAGTCCTACACGCAGCGATTCAGATCGCAGTCGATTCCGATCTAAGCGCGAACAACGGCGCCTTCGCGTTCAACACACGTGCAGCCCGGTGACGTCTCCCGCGCCTTGATCCAGCAAGGAGGAGGGAGAGGTTGGGGAAGACAACTCCAGCAGCACCACGACGGTGTGGTGGTGGTGGAGCAGTGTGGTTCTCCAGCAGGGCTTCGCCAAGCACTACGAAAGACGAGGAGGTGGAGAGGTAGGGCTGCGCCGAGAGAGAGAGACTTTCGTGTATGGCAGCCCCAAAACCCCCACTATATATAGGAGGAGGGGAGGGGGCTGCGCCCGCTCTAGGGTTCCCACCCTAGGGGAGCGGCAGCCCTAGATGGGATGGAGGGGGGCGGCCAAGAGGGGGAGAGAGGGGGCGTGCCCTAGGGTGGGCCTTAGGCCCATCTGCGCCTAGGGTTCCCCCCTTCTCCCCTCTTGCTGCGCCTTGGGCCTTGGTGGGAGGCACACCAGCCCACTCAAGGGCTGGTCCCTTCCCACTCTTAGCCCATGCAAGCCTCCGGGGCTGGTGGTCCCTCCCGGTGGACCCTGAAACCCTTTTGGTGGTCCCGGTACATTATCAGTGATGTCCGGAACACTTCCGGTGTCCAAATCCTCACTTCCTATATATATTCTTTACCTCCGGACCATTCCGGAACTCCTCGTGACGTTTGAGATCTCATCCGGGACTCCGAACAACATTCGGTAACGACGTACATACTTTCCCTATAACCCTAGTGTCATCGAACCTTAAGTGTGTAGACCCTATGGGTTCGGGAGACATGTAGACATGACCGAGACATCTCTCCGGTCAATAAACAACAACGGGATCTGGATACCCATGTTGGCTCCCACATGTTCCTCAATGATCTTATCAGATGAACCACGATGTCGGGGATTCAATCAATCCCGTATGCAATTCCCTTTGCCTATCGGTATGTTACTTGCCCGAGATTCGATCGCCGGTATCCCCATACCTCGTTCAATCTCGTTACCGGCAAGTCTCTTTACTCGTTATGGATCTCTTTTGCCTTGAATTAAAATGTCTAGTCAATCATTGATCTTCAGGGGTGCTCTGCATTTATGTTTTGTGGTCTCAGAAAGGGCTAGCGAGATACCATTTTGTTATATCATATCATGATTGTTTTGAAAAAGTGTTGTCATCCGAGATTTATTATTATTACTCGCTAGTTGATTATGCCATTGATATGAGTAAATGTGAGACCTAAATGTTATTGTGAATATGGTTAGTTCATAATCTTTGGTGAAAACCTGAATGTTGGCTATACATATTTGCAACAACAAGATCAAACAGAGTTTGTAAAAGTTTTTTTATCACTTTCAGCTTGTCAGCTGAATTGCTTGAGAACAAGCAATGGGTTAAGCTTGGGGGAGTTGATACGTCTCCAACGTATGTGCTTTTCCAAACTCTTTTGCCCTTGTTTTGGACTCTAATTTGCATGATTTGAATGGGACTAACCTGGACTGATGTTGTTTTCAGCAGAATTGCGATGGTGTTATTTTTGTGCAGAAAAAAAATTCTCGGAATGACCTGAAATTTTACGGAGAATATTTTTGGAATAAATAAAAAATACTGGTGAAAGAATCAACCAGAGGGGACCCACCAGCTAACCACATGGGTGGAGGGCGCGCCCTACCCCCTGGGCGCACCCCGTAACTTATGAGTCCCCTGGACCTCCTCCGACCCTAACTCCAACTCTATATATTCACGTTCGGGGAGAAAAAATCAGAGAGAAGGATTCATCGCGTTTTACGATACGGAGCCGCCGCCACCTCCAGTTCTTCATCGGGAGGGCAGATCTGGAGTCCGCTCGGGGCTCCGGAGAGGGGGATCCATCGCCATCATCATCATCATCATCATCAACCTTCCTCCTTCACTAATTTCATGATGCTCACCGTCGGAACTGAGTAATTCCATTGTAGGCTTGCTGGACGGTGATGGGTTGGATGAGATTTATCATGCAATCGAGTTAGTTTTGATAGGGTTTGATCCCTAGTATCCACTATGTTCTGAGATTGATGTTGCTATGACTTTGCTATGCTTAATGCTTGTCACTATGGCCCAAGTGCCATGATTTCAGATCTGAACCTATTATGTTTTCATGAATATATTTGTGTTCTTGATCCTATCTTGTAAGTTGTAGACACCTATTACGAGTTATGATCTGCAGACCCCAAGGTGACAATAATTGGGATTCTTTCCGGTGATTACTGTAGTTTGAGGAGTTCATGTATTCAGTAAGTGCTAATGCTTTGGTCCGGTTCTCTATTAACAGGAGGCCTTAATATCCCTTAGTTTCCATTATGACCCCGCTACCACGGGAGGGCAGGACAAAAGATGTCATCCAAGTTCTTTTCCATAATCACGTATAACTATATTTGAAATACATGCGTACATTATATTGATGAATTGGAGCTAGTTCTGTGTCACCCTAGGTTATAACTGTTGCATGATGAATGACATTCGACATAATTATCCATCATTTATCCATTGCCTATGAGCTTTTCACATATTGATCTTTCCTACGTTACTTTGTCGTTGCCAGTGTTACAATTGCTACAAAACTGCTACTGTTACTTTTGCCACCGTTACCATTACTTCGATACTACTTTGCTACTAAATATTTTGCTGCAGATATTAAGTCTTTTACGTGTGGTTGAATTGACAACTCAGCTGCTAATACTTGAGAATATTCTTTGGCTCCCCTTGTGTCGAATCAATAAATTTGGTTGAATACTCTACCCTCGAAAACTGTTGCGATCCCCTATACTTGTGGGTTATCAGCCGTCGTGTATGCCTTTGTCCGCTTGCTCTTGCGCTTCGGCTTCGCCCCGGCAGCTTGGTTGGCGAGCTCGTCCTCGAACAAAGGCTCCCCATCGATGTCCAACTCATCCTCTTCCTCGAGGCCATAGTCCTCCGGGAATTCATGGTCGAGCGGGAAGCCATCCAGGTCCAGGCCGCCCTGATCTTGCATGAAGACGTCGTGCATGCCAGCTTGATCGTAGGTCGCCGGCATGAACAACCCTCAGCCGTCTTGGCTTTGGGTCTGATTGGAATCGTAGCCAGCCATGGCGGCACCGCTAGTGGTGCTAGTGTCCGCCGCACCACCCACGAAGATGATGCTCTGCATGAAACGGTTGGCCGTCTCATCCACCGGCCGCCGACATTCTGTCGAACAGGTTGCGGGCGCCGAGGAGCACGTCGGCTGCCATCTCCCCCGCGCGTTTCCTCGCCCCTCCAGATGATGAGGCACCGGCCATCGGCATGGCATTGAGGTTGATGGGGGCGGGCGCGGGCATGGAAGGCGCCACCACGCTCACCTCCGACAATCATTCCCCGGAGAGTCGGGAGGCTTGCGGGTAGACGTGGAAAGCCGGGAATCGGGTGCATCACCGATGCATAGGGCGACTCTGGTAGCACCATTCGAGGAAACGGGACGAGCCGGTGCTGGCCGCGACCACGGCGGCGTTGACGAGCCTGTGCTGGCCAGGGTTTAACCCTAGGTAGATCAGGGCCTCCCTCGTTGCCGCCGTGACACAGGCGTTGGTTTCCTCCTACTGCGCGGCGGCGACGAGGGTGGCGGTGGCTGCTGCTTCGTCCCTTGCGTCCGCCGCGTGCCTCCGGCCCTTCCTCTTTGCTGACTCCACGACTCGCTCCTCGGGCGTCAGCTTCTTCTTCTTTTTGGGCACCGTGGCGGTCTTGCGGGTGGTGCGGGGCTTGCCTTTGCCAGAGGGGGCGGAGGTGATGCCGGACGAGGTGAGGGAGGCCGGCGGCGGCATCGAGGGCATCGTCCATGGAGAGAGGCCGGGAGCGCGCATGGGCAGAAGGGTTTTTGGGAAAATGGAGGGAAATTGTGGACGCTTTGCCATTGACTGGCGGGCCAGGAGGAGTAGGCGCGCGTCCGTCTTGTGTCTGCGCTGACGCAAATGAGGTTCAAAATTGGGCCGCGAATGGGTCGACAGGTGGACGAAAAGCGCACGCGCATCCGTTTGGGCCGGCGCGTTGAGCCGACTTTTCTGTCCGCCACGTCCCAAACGGACGCGCGCGGACGAAATGGGTCGGCACGTTGGAGTTGCTCTGACCCGCGTGTCAGAGGCACAACATTCTCATTTTCCTCTTATTTCCAAAAAACCATCCTGCCCCTTCCAGCTCCATGGTCGGCGCCCCGCAGCAACCCGTCGTCGCCGTCCCAACCGCCACCTCTGCCTGTCAGGCGACGAAGAAGAAGAATCCGAAGGCGGAGCTCTCATCGGTGGAGCTCGACTAACTCAACCAAGAATAGGCCAAGAGGAGAGCCCGGAGGGCCACTACGGTGGAGAGGAAAGTTGTGGCCCAGTACGCCCTCGAGGCCGCTGTTGCGCAACACAAGGCCACTGTTGAGGACAACAAGGCCCTCATCGCTAAGACCAAGCAAGCTGCGATGATGCTTGCCCTCCTCATGCCAGGGTTTAGCCGACCCGCGCCGGCCATTCCTTCTGCCTCCGCAATGGCCACGACGAGCACATGCTCGTCGGCTATTCGTCCTCCACAACACCACAAACGGGCGATGTCCCAACGCACAAGCATGGTGCGACCTGCTTCTCCACATCGTCGGACAACAACGTGATTGCACCAGCCACCCCCACCCCCGTGACCGCCATCGACCTCAACATCACACGTGGGTCGGGTAGCGTCGACTAGTCGGCCACCGGGATGTAAAGTAAGCAGTCATGGGCAATTCCTATGACCAACCTTCCCGACGCCCGCAACCTGTTTGATGGAACGCCCTACCCAACGGCGGCGCAAGACGACCCCGACTTCAACACTTTCATGGAGAACATCGTCTACAAGGGCCGTGGCCAAGCCTTCCACCCCGATGGCCAAAGCCAAGGCTTCAACCACGACAAGACCCAAAGCCAAGACTGGTGCGGCCAACATGAAGAGGCCGACGACATTGGCCATGGTAACCAAGAAGAAGAGGTCGACGGCCATGGCAACTCATGGTATGAAGACATCTACTGCAAAGAGGAAGAAGAGGGTGTAGGCATTGAGGAGGATCCACTGTTTATGATGATCTCACCCAAAGAGCCAATGCACAAAAGATAAAGCAAAGCATTCGCACGGGATCATACACGAAAGACAAGAACAAGTTGATTTGCGAGAGTTGGAAGGAAATAGGGCAAGATCCCAAGACCGACGTCGAGCAAAAAGGTGTCATTTTTGGGGGGAGAGTTTATGGGACCTTCCATGAAGGTAGAAAGTTTCTGTCCTACAAGTTTGCGAGCACCAGTGACATCAACCCAATCCAAAAATGGTGGTTGTTTATCTAATAATAATGCAACAAGTTTTGTGCCACGCTTGAGAGCGTTGAAGCCCATCCCATGAGTGGCCTAGGCATGGGCGACTTGGGATGAACTTCTTCTCTTTGTTCCTATGTCATGTTTATGTTTGTTGCATTTTGTGTCCTTCGCTTTTACATTTGTGGCCTTCACTTTGTTTGTGTAGGCATTCCAAGCTTTGGAAGCCTTCAAGGCCCAGCATAAGAACAAGCCATTACCCTCACCCATTGTTGGACGCTCATCAAAGATTGACTCAAGTTCAAAGATCAACATGCCGCTCTAAGAAGCATGGAGGCACGGTGGCCGTGGTTGGGCGTGAAGATGGGGGGAAGAGGCCTAGGGGTAAGACCAACTCGAAGGTGGACGAGAAGCGTGATGTGGCATCTTTCCCTTGCAAGAAACTTTGCAACGCATGATGACCCAAAAAGAAGCAAGGGATGAGAGGAAGCGCCAAGAAAATGAGGAGAAAATGAAGGCCTACATCAAGCTCCAAACATAGAAGCTCGACATGGAGGAAGCTGTCAAGAGGAGGAAGCTCGAGATAGAGGAGGCTGTCCAAACGAAGAAGTTTGAGATCGAGGCCACCAATGCAAACACCAAAGCAAAAGGAGGTGGCGTTAGCTTTCATGACCGTGGATTTGAGCAAGATATCCCTGAAAAGAAGAAGTTGGTTCAAGAAGAAGCAAAAGGAGATGCTCGATCAAGATGATTGAGTCAACTTGTGTGCGGGAATGACCTAGGGAGACTGTGAGACATGAACTATGGTCTTTTTTTTTGTGCGCCGGCAAGTGTGCCAGCCGCTGGCTTTGTTTGCCGGCATGATACTATGGGTGGTTACCATTTTGTAGGGTGGCATGTGTGCCGGCCGCTGGTGTTCTAGCCAGCATGAACTATGCCTGCTGGCATGAACTACGGCCGCGGGGGTCATTCCATTTCCTTTGTAAAAAATCACGCGGCCGGACGAAATGAGTCCGCTGGTTGGGCGCATGGCCAGCGCAAATGTAGAAACACTCAGACTCCGCCCCTTTGCCCAACCCAAATGGATAAAATCCGGATAAGACGGGCATCCATTTGGGAGGGGCAACTCCAACACATAGAGCCAGAGACTAGGGTGTGTTTGGTACCCGTTCCCACCCTAGCATAGTTGTTCCCATGTGAGACATGCTTAGTCTAGTCATGCTTAGCACATGCAACTGCAATTGTTTGGTAGCAGTGTATGTATTGATGCATGCGAGCTGAGACTATGTTTGGGAGCCTGCGTCAGACGAGACATGTTGTATTGAGACTGTGTTTGGTAGCCTGTATCTGAGGTAGGCCGCATGAACGAGGTTTTTGGCGCCAAGACAATATTGAAACAACATCTCAACACTTCACTAAACAATTCAAGCAACAAAACATTACAATGCCAACATAATCTGAACAATATAACATGAATAAAAAAATCAACAATTAACACATGGGGAAGTAAAACATCATAAAATGAACCGTTACATCACTAGATTCATAATAGATAAGACATGGCTACTTGTTCCTCAATGGAAGTATGGATGCTATCCAACAACAATTTTCTCTTTCTAAATATAGCACACAAACGGAAAAGGAGCTTTTCTCATTCTTAGTTGATTTGAACAATTTTTGTCGCTAGAGTGATAAATATATCTAAATTTGACTCTCTAGATATTGCACGATCAGCCATGCTGCCCACGGTTATCCTCAGTGTTTGTTGCCTAGATCTTCTAAACATGAGCATCATGTAAGCATACAATACAGCCACTAGACCGGCTCCTCTTACAATTAGTTGCCTTCATTTTCTTGCCAATTCATCCATCTATGACAACACAAATAAATCAAATCTTAGAAGAAAATATATGCAAAAAACAGGAAACTTAGCAAAACATAATTCATCCATCTATGATAGTGCAAGCAAATCAAATCTTGCCAAAAAATTAGCATGACAAGCAATGAACAGAAGATAGATAGTTCACCAAATCCTTCATGCATAAGTTTTGACTTAACCATAATAGGCTTTGTGTACATAGATAATTAACAAAAACCCTCGTGCATAAAATTTTCTAACCATAGTAGGCTCTTTGTACAGAAGATACATATATACTTAACAAAATAAAAAAATCATGAAGTATAGGCCCGAGGCAGGAAGGAGGGGGTAGGGGAAGGAAGGGAGGAGGAGGGTGGAGAGAGGGAAGGAAGAGCGAAGGTACTACCTCGGTGGCGGCGTGCTGGGACTGGCGGCGACGAGGTTGACGGGGGCAACAACGAGGTGGAAGGGGGCGGTGAGTTGAGCAAGGACTAGCGGCGGGGCGGCGACGAGGAAGACCAGATCAGCAGGGGCGGCAGCGAGGTAGAAGACGGCGGGGTAGCTCAGTCGGTGGTTGTCATGGGAATGAATCTGACAGTAAGAGAGGGGTAGGATGAAGGAGCGTGGTCTAGCTATGATGCAAGTGTGACACAAGAGATTTTACGAGTGCTGGCCCCTCTCGGAGTGGTAAAGACCCTACGTCTTGAGCTGCTGGAGCTATTTTATTTATGTCTAGATGATTACAATGGATTGAGAACCCTTCTCTTAGTGCTATGGGGCGGCTTTTATAGTGTGCACGTCCCATGATCCTGTTTATTACAAAGAGAGAGTGGATTACATGCGTTACTACTGGTAACTGAAGCTATGATGACTAGTAACGCCTGAAGTTATGCAGCCTCGGACGTTCCAGATCCCACGCTAGTTGTAGGTCTTCTTTGCCCGAGTTGTCAAAGTGCGGCCGAGTGGATGGGTGATTGTCCGAGTGGGTTGTCACCGCCCGAGTGGTCGAATGACTTCCCAGTGAAATGTGTTTTGAAGTGCATCCAAATGCATACGTGGCTCGGGAGCCTTAAGGTGGGGCCCTAGGAAGGCCTGCTTTGTGACCCTAGCTGTAATAGGTGACCACATCATTAGCCCCCGAATCGGTTGACGTTTTATAGGATGAATCTGCACTACAAAAAGACATATCTCTGACATTATGGCCCGAACAAAATCTTTTTCTCGCATGAATATGACACTCCCATGATGATAATTGTGACAAAAACACGTATCATCATAGATGTGGTGGGCTCCTACTTCCATGACAAAAAATTATGACATAAAATGGGCTTTTTGTCCTGGGCGGGCCGGAGACGCACCTGCATGACATTCTTTGGACCGTTCATGATGTAAAAAAAATCATGGTAGAAGTGAGGACGAGGAAAATTTCGAGGAGTTCCCGGCTACGGTGGCAATTGGTGGGTGGTCAGGGTCGAGCGATGTAGTGTGTTTTTCTTGTTTCTCTCGTACGCGCATGTTTGTGAGAGGCATTCACTAACTGAACTCTAGCGAGGCGTTCACTTATTGAACTCGAGTGATCGAGCTCGTCAAGATTCTCTTAATGCCCTGGAAGAAGAACGTGATCTTGCACCATCAAGATCAGGGATATATCAACAAGACCTACATCGCTATCACAGACGTAGATCCGAAGCCGTACCTTCAAGGAGGGTGACTTAGTGCTCCGTATGATACAAGAATAGACATGTTTGCATAAGCTCTCCCCTCCTTAGGAAGGACCCTTCGTCATAAGCAAGAATATGAACAACGGGTCATATTACCTCGTTGATATACGTGAAGCAAATAAATCACGTACCTTTGAAAAGGAGAGCAGCAGGCCCTGGAACATTGCACATCTTCAGCCATATTATACATAAGTTACTTACTTAGTTGCATTTTCTACTTTTACATACATTTATCATGTATATATTATGACTAATGAAATAAAGCTGGCATCTCTGGATCCTGGAGTTTGTCGTTTCACCTCAAAAGTCGTGTGTTGAGTCTTTATTTTTTGATCATTGGTTACTTGGGGGCTTCTAACTCATTGAGTTCAGCTATAACATCCCTTTTAACACAGCATATACCATTATAATATTTGGTTATACCTGCCTGTTAGCTTGATGCTACTCACAACAATGTGACCCGGCTGTACGTTTGATAAGTCAATCACATGGATGCCTATTATGGACTTTGTGGACCTTGAACTTATCAAAGTTAAAACACCGGCTTATGCCACGTGACAGTCGGCTCTCTAGATAGCAAGGATAAACCATAAGGGCTACAAGTTCTGCTTCCACAGGAAGCATATTTCAAGTGTCGGGCCTCGAAAGCTGGTCTTTACGCTGCGCCTCGAAAGCCGACTTTCATTCAGTGTTTACTTGGTTATATTTATTATATATATTTGGTTTATTTTACCTACGTCTTTGAAGTCTAACCTATACAAATTTTTTTATCTATGCATATATATATATATATATATATATATATATATATATTTCTTCTCTTTTTTGCGGAATTCGGCTTTCATTTAAAAGTCAGGTTTCATATTTTCCTATGAGCTGTTTAAGCAAAGGCAGTACTCGACAAATTTCATACGAAGAAAATTTGTCGGGTTTCATTGCAACCGTGGCCATGATTCATATTACTCAAATATGATATCAGTTATGCATAAATTCCTAACAGCAGGAGGAAGCTACCATGTAACACCCCGGACACACCCGCCGTGGTCGTTACTCCTGGCAGGATCTTGACTGGCCCCACAGATCAATACTAGTCTTTTCTGCGCACTTTGTCCTCACTCGTGCGCACCCTGGAGCAACTTCCCGGTCGGTCACCCATCCTGAAATTACTCCAAGCCGAGCACGCTTAACTTTAGAGTTCTTTCCGAATGGGCTCCCGGAAAAGAAGGAATTCCTTATTAATATGAGTAGTCTATCATCCCTAATAAGCCAGGCTATCACATACACCCCCACTTAGAGGAACCGACTTCCTCGTCGGGCCATAGGAACGTTCCCTCTTGGCACATACGTCTATGCATCCAGTCCGATACATGTGCCATGCCGTGTGCCACGACGGGTCACAAACGTCATGAACAACATGACCGTGCACCTGTCCGCAAACATCCGTGTAACCGCGAGGGTCGGCTCTGATACCAACTTGTAACGCCCCGGACACACCCGCCGGTGGTCATTACTCCTGGCGGGATCTAGACTGGCCCCACAGATCAATACTAGTCTTTTCTACGCACTTTGTTCTGAAATTACTCCAAGCTGAGCACGCTTAACTTTAGAGTTCTTTCCGAATGGGCTCCCGGAAAAGAAGGAATTCCTTATTGATATGAGTAGTCTATCATCCCTAATAAGCCAGGCTATCACATACCAGGAGGCTAATTCAAAATCATGGAAGGAAAAGTTACTATATTGGTCTAACACGTGAAATCCAAAAAAAGATGGGACGTACGGTCAGCTAAACAACAATGCAATCTCTTCGGCTCATTGTGATGGACGACACCATTGACATCTCCGACACGCCGCGGCCGGCTGCTCCGGGTTTGGCACAACGATCATCAACGCCACCATCGACATCTCCGACTCGTTGCAGTTAGGCTACGACTCTGCCGCAGACGACATCAGCTCCACTGCGAATGTACGCGGACCAGTCTGACTTCTTCGACTCGCCATGGAGGATGGCTTCACCAACATCGCAACCTTCTCCGACTCTGGCCAAGCCGACTCGCCACCTCTGGTTTGGCAGTTTCGGGTTACAACGCCTTTAAAATCGCGACTCCTGCCGCCAGCTAGAGTCGTCGGCCGGGTTACGGACCGCCGACTCCTACGGGACCGTCTACAACCTCTCTGTGGCCGACCTCCCCGGTCTATGGGCTTATACTGCGACATCAACGTTGGAGGCACAAAACCAGCTAAGTCACTTTCATGTTTGAATTTCGTATTTTTATTTTTAGTCAATTAAACAAGCTGACACCTTTGAGTTAAACTCAGGGACTGTCGTTTTTCTTCTCGATTAAAGTTGAGTCATAATGTTACCAAACATGACTAGTTGCCACATGCGTAGTTCAAACATGGGTACCCTACCTACCAGCAAAATAATTTTACATATGTTCTTTACTAAGTCAAATGCGACATGCAATTGACCAAGTAGTGTGTATGATATTGTCAATCGACTCTGATGCATCAAAAAGCCTTTGTCGGCCCTAAACATATCGTATTGCATGAAAAAAGTCCACGCGAAAACCTACTTAGTCAAGTAAAACAATTAACAACTTGAACACAAGTTGACAAAATCACCGAAATTGTCATTTAATTTTGTTTCATACATCACAAAACGGTGTAATGCATGCACATGTTTTTATTTCAGGTAAAAGGGGCATCAAGTCGGATGTTGCTCACACTCATGTGACCCGGCTATGCCCGTGATAACTCAATCAATGTTGATGCCCATTGAGGATATAGTTGACCCTGCATTTATCACGGAGGATCACACCGAAACAAGCCACACGAAAGCCAGCTTTATGAAAAAACACAGAAAAAAATTATTCTGCTGCAGAACAGAACTCCGAGTTGTTGCAAGACTGAACAAACCCGTTACTCGGGGGCTACAGTATAAATTTCAAGAATAAGTATTTCAAAGAAAGAGTAAGTCTCCGGTTGCTGTAGGCAAGACAACCCGGCACTTGGGGCTACAGTAATTAAAGCTATATTTACAAAATAAAGCACCAAGTCATCACGAGGTGATAAACTCAGAGCTTGGGGGACACACAGATGATATATTTATATGATATTGGAGTTGAAGAGAAAATACAAAAAATTGGGGAACTACCCAACCGGGTAGACCAACAAGACAAAGGGGACCCGACTTGAAAAGACCCAGCAGGAGACAGAACCCGGCCTGGAAGGACAACCCGACAACATCAACGTCTGCAACCCGGCAACATCTATGCTCATGACTAGCCAGCTTCAACGGCTCATCATCCTCAACACTCACGAACCGGCAACCTTGAAGCTCATGAGTCGGCAATCTCTTCATCCACATTTCGGCATCCATTGCATCAATGACCTGACAAAAGCTATGTGTCCCAGGAAGACAAAAGCATCAACAAATCTAGACCTTTAGCCTGACTCTTCGAGTCTCCCGAAAGCTCGGGGGCAACTGTCATGGATATGGGACAGTGGTACCCTCACGGAGGTAGAACGTGGCCCAACACGGGGGTGTCCTAGCAGGCCGGCTTTGGAACGTTTGATTAAGACCCAGATCCTATTTAGCTTGTAATAGAAAAGAGACCGGTTGTAGTCCTATTAGGACTCTACATGTAAGCCGACCCCTTCAACTTATATAAGGAGGGGCAAGGTTCCTTAAGAGGGCGGAAAAACCTAGAGAACATCCAAAATCTAGACGGGTAGACACAACTAGAGGAGAGCCAACTCATCCGGCGACTCCCTCACGAGCATACGGAATAAGATCTAGCCACACACAACACATAGGGCTATTACGAGATGATGTTTCCCGGGGCCCGAAGTTGTTTAAATCTTGTCTCGTGTGCTAACCCACCTGGATGATCTCCATGTGTACTAACCCCCACAATCATCTACGGATGATACCGTTGATAAATAGCATTGACACTACTTGTGGCTACTTGGCTCTTAGTCTTTACTTTCATTATATTGCTTGCTTACCTTGCTTGTTGGTGTGCTTTCTTACCACTAGAATCACCTATGCAATTCTTAGGCTCACTTTCATATTCCGCAATACTGCCTAAAATTTCTATAAGTAACAATAAATTTTTGTAATTGTACATATTCAACCCCCCTTTAGGTCCATCTTGATCCTTTCAATTGGTATCAGAGCCTCACCCCCTAATATTGTGGCTTAACCGCCCTAGAGCAAGATGAACCCCGACGGGACCCACCTTGTTGCAAAATCCTAAAGAGAAGGATGCACCTTCTTCAGAAGTGCACAAGTTCTTCACCTCCGGGGATCTGGAACGGGTCCTTGCTAAGCAAAAGGAGGAGAATGATGCCTCAATTGAGGCCATGGTCCGAATGAGGTTGACCGCATTAAGTTCAAATCCTATGCCACTTGTTAAAAGTAGTGTGGCTCTGGGGCAAAATGTGGCTCTTCCTCCCTCGGGCCAACAACCTCCTGCTAGTGATACCTCTGGTGTTTCATGGCTTTATTCAAAATCTAAAGTGGAGAAAGCTGAATATAACCCTGGGGGTAAACCTCCTTTGCTTGATGACACTGCCAATTTTTCTTTGTGGAGAGTTGGGATGCAGGATCATCCTCAGTTAGCCAACAATGAGATGTTGGAGATCATGGAAAACTGCGACAACCCGGTCAACCCAAAGAATCTCACACCGGGTGAAGCATATGACAAGCATCTCAATGACACCGCAATTATGCTCATAAGAAAGGGCATGACGGACAAGCAGAAGAGGCCTTACATAAACATCACAAATGCCAGGGAATTATGGAATACCATTGTGATGACCAAGACTGGTACCACGACTCTCCGATTTGCACAATATGAGATTGCCAAAGGGGCATTGCAATATTTTTTTATGGAGAAGGATAAATACCCCAAGCACCTTCTTGAGCGTCTCACGACTCTTGCTGCCGACATTGATGAAGGGAATCTTTGCATGGAAAACAAAAAAATATGCCTACAAGATAACGAATTCACCCAAGATCTAATCTGCTAGATGCTAACTGTAACGCCCCGTTACACCTGGCGTGATCTAGACTGGCCCCACAGACCAACACTAGTCTTTCATGCGCACTTTGTCCTCACTCATGCGTACCCAAGACCAACTTTCCGGTTGGTCACCCATCCTAGATTCGCTCCAAGCCAAGCACGCTTAACTTTCGAGTTCTATTCGAATGGGCTCCTGGAAAAGAAGGAATTCCTTGTCGATATGAGCACTGGTACAACGAGGTGCTATACAAAAGGTTTTTAACCCCTTTCCGCGATAGCGTTTTGAACCATCGCCAAGTGAGTGACTGCGATAGGGGGGTCCTTCCCACACGACCCAGAAACCATTGGGGATAGGGAGCCTTGATGCATACAGTTGTCCCTATGAAACTGTTTCTGATATCTCGAATATCCCAAACGCTTTATCCTTGCTACTCGTTTGTGCTCACATTGCCATCGCAGTCGAAGTTCTGTGTTTTTACCTAAAACCGGGCACATTCCATTCACAGGACTTCTCCAGGCATTACCAAACTGGCTATACGTTTATGATGCCTGGCACATCACAAATAGTTCATGATTGTAAACCGTGTACGATAGGTCGACTATCACACACATTTAGTTTCCCCCCATCGTTTGTGATATTGTCTGACATCACACACGCTTTGCAAACGGCAATTGTGTGCATGGTTACACACGTTTCCTCTCCGTGAACCGTGTCAGATTATGATGTATAGCACACACGCTGTGCTTTATAGACCGTGTGCGCCGTAATGACCTGTAGACCGTACTTTCACCCTAATATAGTTGCTACTATTTAAAATTGTACCTAATTTGAATTTGAAAGTAGGCTATAGCTTTATTCATATCCATCAGGTTCAAACAACCAATGCATTATTCGATTCATAGGTACATATGTTCAAGAATTACATAAGCACCAAATAAAGAATGATGAACCAGGGTTGTATACTTGTACTATTACAGATGGTCAAGAAAGAGGCAAGAGATATTCTGGTTGCTGAACAAGGTGAAGCGAAATGGCCCTATTGTGCTCTCCTCGATGCAGAAGACATGCACGACTCTAGTCCAACCCCTTGTGATGGTCGCCCGCCAATCATGTAGTTTGAGAGGTAATCTTGAGTAAACTGCTTCAGGATCCACTGCAAAGGAAAAAGATTTAGACATTGACATCTAACACAACTCATTACGGGCAGTAAAAAGAAGGCTACAGACTTCTTACTTACCATCATGCAGTTCACTGTTGTCTTGCATAAAGTGTAAACAAATAGTTCGATTGACATCTTTTGACCCATTTTAATAACAATCTTTATCAGTTTCCTCACTTGATGCTGGTTCATGAATATCTCATTGCCCCATACGTAGAAAGGGTCGAAGTGTGGATCTTTGGCGATGACATATGTACCTAAGAGCACCAATTTAATATTAGAAGCTAAACAACAATTGCAAAATGATGTAGTACAACACTCCCTCCATCCCATCATGTAAGATCTTATTACATGTATATCTAGACATCATCAGAACATTAATGTAACACTCTTCCTTGTTGCTATGTAGCCTGGGATTGCATATTTAGTCATTCAGTACAATGCATGTTGCTATGTAGCCTCAGATATATTGAATATGGCCCTAGTTAACCTACCGATAAATGGGTTACAGATATATTTAGTGAAATGTCTGATTCAACGATTAATTCCTTATCACCCCCAGGCTATATGGTACCAGCTACCGATATTGTGAACAGTGAGTACATATAAGCAATGCGATGAAACTAACCTCGATGGAAAACAACACTGTTCTCAATATTGTCGTGTATGAGTACATATAAAGGCATGTTAAGCACAACGGGCTAAACATCAACCAAATATATCCATGGTAGACAACATAATCTACAAATGATAGCTTTAGTGTGTAGGTTTAAGCACGCTAGTTAAGGTAAACAAGAAGTGGAAAGGTGTGTTAACTGCAACAGGCATAACATTTAAAAACAATCAAATATAGTCATTCAAACTAGTATTGTGCAGGTCTAAAGTACACTAGTTATTGTTTAAAAAACGAAAAGGCATATGTTAACTACAACATCCTTAACAGCAACCAAATATCGTAATTCATAGTGGTGTTGTTGAAACTGTTATTGATGAAATTGAACTGCACGACAAATAGTTGCACATATAGAGCATCACATTGTGAAGAACTAAAATAAACAAGGCATATAGACATCTCTAGCCGATCCTTTAAAAGTTAACAGACTATACTCCAACAATTTTTGGCCGTTTCTAGTAGATCCCCCAAACTTAACATTGTAAACTTCAATTTGATCAAGTTTAAAGCAGGTTCAACCGAAAGTAGCATGCATTCAAATATGAAACATAGATAGTTTTGCATAACCGAACATAAAACATAAATTTAAACTAAACTAAGCTACTTTCGGTCGAAGTGGAGGTCGAGCCAATCCTTCCTCGTCAGGTACGGTGTCCTGCGAGACGGGTCCGGGCCGGTGCCATCGTCGGGGTCGTTGGGGAAGACACTCCTCCACTCGTCGACGTCGATCTCCTCGTCCTCGGCGCCCACCTCGACGCCTTCCGCGTCGCCGTCCTCGCCGCCTTCGACCTCGTCATTGGAGGAGAGCACGATAACCTCACCGCCCTCCGCGCTGGCAAAGATCAACCGCTCCGCCTCCACGAGCTCCGGGTGCTACCGGCAGAGCTCTTGCATGTAGGCCACATCGACGGCCTCGGCCTCGAGGCGCTTCCACGCCTAGCGGTCCTTCCACACCATAGCCGAGCTCACCACCCTGGCTTCGTCCGGACGAGGTCGACCGGATGGGGGCCAAAGGGGAAATTAAGCCTAGCCACCGCGCCATGGTAGCGGACCCGCCACCGGTCGTACTCCATGGTTGCGAGCTCGACCGTGTGGAAACTATTGAGCCACCAGCGGGTGTGGGTCTCCCGATCCGTAATCTCAGCGAACCACGTCCCCCACCTCCGTTGCCGGACCCCGATGTAGGACCTCGTTGGCGGCTGGGCCCGAGGGAGGACGGGGAAGTCCTTGAACCGGCGTAGGGGCGTGGCGGCAGGCGGATCGGGCGACTGGTGACGGCGGATCAATAAAGAGCCCGCGAAGGACGATAGGGACACCTCGGTGGCCACCTCGCCGGTGTCGGGTGAAGAGGCCGCGATAAACCTCTTTTGGGCCATTGGCTCCTTGAGCTCCCCGGCACACATGCAGAGGTTGAGGATGGAGGCGGTGGCGGTGATGGTTTCGAGCAAGGGAGGGTGGTGTGTTTCTGTGTGAGCGGAGGTTTTGGGGTGTGTGTGGAGGGGCGGCAAGGTGGTGTTTCAGAAAATACCGTGACAAGTGAAATTTTTACTAGGCGGGAGTAAAATGCCGGGCTACTTAAAATTTGGATCAAGGGCGGGCAGATATTTTTGAGATTGGGGGTGCAGAGGCGGGAGTAACAAGGCGGGGCTACTGAAAATTTGAATCACGGGATTGAAGTAGAGTGGGAGTAACAGACTTCGCACACGGTCCACACATACTAATCGTGTGCTATCAAACATAAAAACCTTCTAGGCGGTATATATTTTTGTGATTACGAGGCAGTAGATATTTTCGAGAGTGGGAGGTAAGCCTCGTGGAGCCGAATGTACTGTGCTAATGTGAGTGACTGCAGGGGCACGGGCATGGCACACGGGTAGTCTGGATGAACTGTGTCTGTTGCATCCCCAATCGCAGACGATTTCTACATCCAACTCATGTGTTGTTTATAAATTTGGCAAAAAGAATAACGCGAGAAAGGGTCAGAACACGAACACACTTGCATGTGGACCAAATATATGTATGAAAAGGGTGTTTGATGTTCGAATACCCAATGCACAACTTTGATGTGGCACCTGTCGCACAAAAGCACAGTATTGCTAGACATCCACCCCTACGAACCCCACTTCA
This sequence comes from Triticum aestivum, assembly GCF_018294505.1. Taxonomy (NCBI): domain Eukaryota; kingdom Viridiplantae; phylum Streptophyta; class Magnoliopsida; order Poales; family Poaceae; genus Triticum; species Triticum aestivum. Next base: position 213,611,258 of record NC_057808.1, read on the forward strand.
TGTTGGCGGTAAGGGAATCCTAGCTACGAATGCATGCCCCCAAATATCTAGGTTTCAAATCTCACCTTCCCGTAACAGAAAACCTATAGGAGTCCATCATATATTTGGTCAAACTTCCCCTTCGCTTCCCGACAAAGGTGGACCGTGTGCCGACCGACAAATGTGTGCTTGTGGCGCGAGATAGGTGAGACCACATACGAACCACATGCGGGTGGCCCTACTATATGTATGAAAAGGGTGTGGTGTGATATTTAACTACCATTCACAACTTTGATGTGGCACGTGTGCTTCGCAAATTAACCGAACTTCCCCGACCCCACGGAGGTTGCAGGTAGTGCGAAGTAGCCCCCCACACCCCCACACACATCGGGGGAAGGGCATCTCACCAAGACGTACAGTAACAAGGACCAAGCAGAATCCAACTTGGTCGTACAACCTCTCCCGCTCGTTGTTGTTCAAAGTGATGGACGTACACACGGCCCCGCAAAATGGGCTAGCTTGTCGTTGCTAACCTCGCGAGGGAGTACTCTATGAAGACAAACCCACTCTGTGCATGTGGCCCAAGTATGTATATGGAAGTGGTGTGTGTGGTGTTTGAATACCCAATGCGCCAATTTGATGTGGCACCATGCTTGGGAACCGTAAAATCCCCACACTAAGGGAAGGTTCACGACGCGTAGCATGCGCTCAAACTTAATTAGGCTTGGAATGATCGACATACCATACAGTAACTCGAAGCAAAGAAGAAGAATCCCCCTGGTAACCTTTCTCGTCGTTGGTCGAAATGATTGATGTTCATGCGGGTCCGCGAATATATATAGGCTTGCCGCCCATAACCAAGCGAGTGAGAGTGTGTCCAAAGACAACCATTGCATGTGTGTGTCCCGAACATATTTATGGAGGTGCGTGATGCATGCATATTTGTTGAATATCTGGCCCAATGCACAACAATGATGTGGTGCATGCGTTGAAAATCGCAGAGGTCCCCACACAGAGCAAGAGGTTCATGACGTGTCGTGTGCTCGCCCCCCCTTTGATCCAGTGGGATGGATTCATGTGTACACATGCGCTATTATATATATGTAATCTCACATCATGATCTATATCGCGCGGCAAACAAAAAATTAATCCCGTCCTAAGTCAAATTAATTAACCTCTCTCGCTGTCGATGAAAGTGATGGACCAAGCGAGCCGACAGATGGAAGCATCATCGATAACCGCGTGAGTGAGTTCCATATATAGGACAACAACCATCGTTTGCATGTGTGCCAGAACATATATATGGAGAGGTGTGTGCAGTTGTGATGTTTTGAATACCTATAATGCACAACTTTGATGTGGCATTTGCCTCAAAAACCGCAAAGTCCCCACACAGAGTGAGGTTCATGTGACACCTAGTATATATATGCTGGTCACCCCCCCTTTGACACGTACTATACACCTAGTAACACAGCCCGAAAAGAATTAATCCTCCTTGTTCCTCAAACGTACCTCTCTCTCATTGGGTCAAAGTGATGGACGACAAACTCGCGGGCCCACAGAAAGCTAAGCGTATGTCGCACGCAAGTGAGCATCCTATATAGGACTACGTACCACCGTCCGCATGTGGCCCAAAGAGGTGTTTGTGTGATGTTTGAATACGCAATGCACGACTTTGATGTGGCACCACATATATAGGAAACCAAAAAGTCCCCACAGAGAGCGAGGTTCATGATGCATGGTACGTGCTATTTGTACGCCCCCATTCGACGCATGGTATATATGTACTTCTACTGTATAGCACAAACCAAAAAAGAATCATTCCTTGATGGTCAAATTAACCTCTTTCTCGCTGGGTCAAAGTGATGGAGAACAACCTCGCATGCCTACAAATGGAAGCGCCACACGCAAGTGAGTTCCTATAGGGCAACCAACGCCTGAATGGTATTGCGTAATGTTTGAAACCAATGTACAACTTTGATGTGGAACCTGCCTCAGGAACCGGAAAGTCCCCATATGGAGCGAGGTTATGATGTATGCATATATATAGAGTATTCATGTTGCACCCTCTTTGACATGTACTTCATACTCCTACCATGCATATACGTAACACAAACCAAAAAAGAACCATCCTTGTTGGTCAAATTAACCTCTCTCTCTCGTTGTACGTTGAACTGATCGACGACGACCTCGTGGGCCCACAAAGAGAGTCACACGCGAGTGAGTGTCATAGGACAAAACCGTCGTGTGCATGTGCCCGTGTGTTATGTGATGTTTGAATACCCAATGCACAACTTTGACGAGGCACATGCTTCGCAAACCGAAAACACACTACAATGCGTAGCCCCCTCACTCCAAGCCTGTGACGCCCGAAAAATTAAGCTACAGTAATTCTCTGCTAATGATGCCACGTCACTTCGATTACTGTTACTACTCTCGCGTTAGTTCGAAACCGATTCAAATTCAAATTCAAAATCAAGTCAAACGGTAAAAGTTTTCAAACACTAAAACTAAAATGTTTGGCTTGTGCCAAATAATGCATAGGTATTTATGGTGGAGAAATCACACTTTTATAAAAGTTTAGACTACTCTAAAATGATTAAAACAGTGGCGAAAACTATTATTTAAATACTTTTAAATAATAATTAATTACAAAACTATTTTACTTTGGGTAGCAAATTAATGTGGCAGTGGCATAATTGGTAACATCAATTCAGGGGCCACTTTGATATATTGTTAACACTAGAATAAACAGCGATAAAAAGAAAAGAAAACCAGAAAAAAGCCCCCCCCCTTGGCCAACCGGGCCAGACGGCCCAGCCAGCCAGCCCACCGGCCCAGCCGGCGCCCCTCACACTCCCCATGTGCCCCAACGAAACCCTAGCCACCTACCGCACCTCCCACTCGCCCCCACTCACCCACGTCTCCCCCCTCTCCTCTCGATCCCATCTGGATCGGGGAGGGGTTCGACCTCGCCGCGACGACCCCGTCGCCACCACCACAACGCCGCCGACACCGGAGCGCGTCCTCGCCGGCCTGCCTCCTCCTCCTCGCCGGACTGCCTCCTCCACATCGCCGTCGTCTCCGACTTCCTCCCCGCGCCCCATTGCCCCGTTCCCTGCAACGCGCGGTGAGGCCCCCGGCCTCCTCCCCTTCTCTTCGCCCCCGCTCGACCCCGTGCGTGCTCGTCGCGCACCCACTGCGTCCCTCGCCGCGGCATGCTGCCGTCGCGCTCCCCCCTGCTGCGACCCGCGCAGCCTCGCCCCTGGCCAGGCTGCTCGCCGCCGTGGCCGTCCCCTACGAGCACCGCCGCTCCCCAAGGCCCCTTCTCGCCGACCACACCTGCGCCTATAGCCGCCGCGCTCACCGCCTTCACCACTGCGCCCCACGGCCCCCTCCGTTCGCCCTCACCACCGCCGCGGCTTGCGCGCCCCGCCCTCGGCCTCGTCGCCGCTTCGACCTGGGGGCCACGCCGTGCCGCCCCCGCGTGTTGGTCGACGCTCAGGCTTGACCCCGCCCGCGGCGCTCGTCGCCAGGTCCGCCCGCACCACCGCCCGTCACCCGGCTTCGCCTAGCGCCCGTAACCGCCACCCGCACCCGTTAAGGCCCCAGGCCCAATGACAGCTGGGGCCCCGCCCCAGAACTAAAAAAAAGGATTAAAAAATAATAATAATAAAACAATAATAAATTTAATTAATTAAATAATTAATTAACTAAATTAATTAAGTTAATTAATCCTATTTAATTAATCTAATTAACCTATTAGTTTAATTAGACAGTAATTAGTTTAACCTAAACCCTAATTAACCTAACAGTGTATGACAGGTGGGTCCCACTGGGCCCACACGTCAGTTTGACCAGTTAACACCTCTGTTGACTGCTGACGTCGTGATGACGTCAGCAAACATTGTTTTGGATAATGTTGATTTAAATTAATTAAATAAATTCTAGAAAATGATTAAATCTTTAGAAAATCATATAAAATAAACCGTACCTCGGATGAAAATACTTTGTACATGAAAGTTGCTCAAAACGACGAGACGAATCCAGATACGCAGCCCGTTCGTCCGCCACACACCCCTAGCATATCGAACACGCAACTTTCCCCCTTCGGTTCATCTGTCCGAAAACGCGAAACACCGGGAATACTTTCCCGGATGTTTCCCCCCTTCACCGGTATCACCTCATACCGCGTTAGAACACGTCTAGCTCTGCCTGTTGTCCTGTTATGCACTTGCTTGCTGTGTATTTACTGTTTCTCCCCCCTCTTCTCTTCGGTAGACCCCGTGACGATGCTGATCCCCCTGTGATCGACTACGGTGTTGACGACCCCTCCTTGCCAGAGGAACCAGGCAAGCCCCCCCCTTGATCACCAGATATCGCCTATTCCTTCTCTATACTGCTTGCATTAGAGTAGTGTAGCATGTTACTGCTTTCGGTTAATCCTACTGATGCATAGCCTGTCATTGTTGCTAAAGTTGTTAACCTTACCTGCTATCCTACTGCTTAGTATAGGATGCTAGTGTTCCATCAGTGGCCCTACACTCTTGTCCGTCTGCCATGCTATACTACTGGGCCGTGATCACTTCGGGAGGTGATCACGGGTATATACTATATACAATTATACATGACACATGTGGTGACTAAAGTCGGGTCGGCTCGTTGAGTACCCGCAAGTGATTCTGGTGAGGGGGCTGAAAGGACAGGTGGCTCCATCCCGGTAGAGGTGGGCCTGGGTTCCTGACGGCCCCCGACTGTTACTTTATGGCGGAGTGATAGGGTAGGTTGAGACCACCTAGGAGAGGGGTGGGCCTGGCCCTGGTCGGCGTTCGCGGATACTTAACACGCTTAACGAGATCTTGGTATTTGATCTGAGTCTGGCCATTTGGTATATACGCACTAACCAGCTATGCGGGAACAGTTATGGGCACTCGACGTCGTGGTATCAGCCGAAGCTCTTTTTGACGTCAGCGACGGAGCGGCGCGCGCCGGATTGGACTGGAATGCCTGCTAGGCTAGGTCTGCTTCCGGCCACCCTCGCAACATGCAGGTGTGCAATGGGCCCAGACCCCTGCGCGCATAGGGTTTAGACCGGCGTGCTGACCTCTCTGTTGAGCCTAGGTGGGGCTACGACGTGTTGATCTTCCACGGCCGGGCATGACCCAGAAAAGTGTGTCCGGCCAAATGGGATCGAGCGTGTTGGGTTATGTGGTGCACCCCTGCAGGGAAGTTTATCTATTCGAATAGCCGTGTCCCTCGATAAAAGGACGATCCGGAGTTGTACCTTGACCTTATGACAACTAGAACCGGATACTTAATAAAACACACCCTTCCAAGTGCCAGATATAACCCGGTGATCGCTCTCTAACAGGGCGACGAGGAGGGGATCGCCGGGTAGGATTATGCTATGCGATGCTACTTGGAGGACTTCAATCTACTCTCTTCTACATGCTGCAAGATGGAGATGGCCTGAAGCGTAGTCTTCGATAGGTCTAGCTATCCCCCTCTTATTCTGGCATTCTGCAGTTCAGTCCACTGATATGGCCCTTTACACATATACCCATGCATATGTAGTGTAGCTCCTTGCTTGCGAGTACTTTGGATGAGTACTCACGGTTGCTTTCCTTCCTCTTTTCCCCCTTTCCTTTCTACCTGATTGTCGCCACGAGAGGCTGGAGTCCAGGAACCAGACGCCACCGTCGACGACGACTCCTACGATACTGGAGGTGCCTACTACTACGTGCAGGCCGCTGACGACGACCAGGAGTAGTTAGGAGGATCCCAGGCAGGAGGCCTGCGCCTCCTTCGATCTGTATCCCTGTGCTAGCCTTCTTAAGGCAAATTTGTTTAACTAATGTCTGTACTCAGATATTGTTGCTTCCGCTGACTCGTCTATGATCGAGCACTTGTATTCGAGCCCTCGAGGCCCCTGGCTTGTATTATGATGCTTGTATGACTTATTTATGTTTTAGAGTTGTGTTGTGATATCTTTCCGTGAGTCCCTGATCTTGATCGTACACGTTTGCGTGCATGATTAGTGTACAATTAAATCGGGGGCGTCACAAGTTGGTATCAGAGCCGACTGCCTGTAGGGATCCCCCTTTCCAACTCCTTGGCCGAAGTTGAGTCTAGTCATTGCTAAACTTTTACTGACATGGCTGTGTGGCTTACGGGCCCACGTCGCCATCGGGTGGTATTAGGATCTTTTACTCCTTGTCTATACTCTGGGACTCTGATCTCTCTTCTATTCGGGTTAAGTGAGTTTTGCTAAACCTAACATTAGGATCTCGTTATCACTTTCACCCGGAGATCCCCTTATTACTGATGATCGTCTGCTGCACGTGAAGACCCTGAAGATACAATCCGTTGATAACCCGAGAACTTGTGTTCATCGCTTTTGCAATTCCCTTTCATCGATAAACTCCTATGGATAACCACGTATACTCGCCATTCATACAATGTTTCCCAGTTAATCTTGTTATTACAAGATACCCCGAAATTCTCTCTGTTGTTCCGAGAATCCTTTGAGCTTACTGCCTTGCTGTTCTTTGTCACCTGAATACCCCTACGGATAATTCTCGCACTTACCGAGTATCCTCTCATCCCCAGTTGATTCAAGTATTTTACAAAAGTGTTCAAAATACCATTCGATCTTCTGAAAATCCTCAGGATCCTTTTTGCTCTTGAAATTCTTGCTTACTTGCATTATGATTAATCTTAAGTCTCATAATCTTATTGGCATCTCTTGTCATTATCATTTTGAGTCTGTTGGTTCAGTTTGTTGCGAATGCTCGCGATCCTCAATCAGATCCTAGAATTCATCCTTCCGGCTTAGACGTCATTTGAAACGTGAGCTGGTTCTTGCCAATCAAATTGTCGTCGATTGTGCCCCTATGTCTATTGAACTTATCCATCCTTGATCAGAGCGTCTGTTTCTGATCCTTCGCTTTGTAAATCATAATTCCTTTGCAATTGAGCTCTAAGTTACTTAGTTGTTTCTATAATCCAAGGTCTTTGCATTGATTCTTCCTCGGGTTGTGTGCCGATACTCACATCAGATCCTTTATGGACCATCAGAACCTTGTTGGATTTTATCCGACAACGTCCTTCATATTCAATCACTTTGGAAGTTCTTTCCCTGATACATAATGCATTTGGTAAATCCTATTCCTTGATTTGGCCAACCATGCTCTGCTTTCGAGCTGGTGATATTTACTATTGAAGCTTGTGGTATATGTTTCCACGATGCCCCGATGGGTTGAACCTGTGCCTTTCATAATATGTGTGAACTCAAAAGTTTTCATGAGTCATACTCTTCTGGTATTTTGCCAGATAAATTTTTTTAACACTGCAACTTCATCAAACGCGAGAAGTGAATGAAAGGTTATGCATTGAAGAAGTGGGAGTCGACCTTGAACTTTGCGTTCATGCCCATGGACACGATGTAGATCTTATCATTAAAGCTTTTCTTAAATTAATTATTCCCTTGGTATAAGTTCATCTTATATCTGGGATCTGGCCTTTTGCAATCGTGGTTCAGACCATGTTCTCCTTTAAATACCATTTCTCGGGCAAATTTAAGCACTTGTCTTCTGCAGAGCAATACCCTAGTCCAACCTCTACTTTGATCTGTCGTCAAGCATTACCCCCCTGGTATCTCGAGATTATCATGGAACTGCATAACCTCTTATGAGTTCTTCATCAAGTATTACATTCTCACCGATTCCAATTTTTCACGGGCTCTGAGTTATGAAACACTCAAAGACATCGATAACTGAACCGAGTCCGCACGACGGTTCAATAACTCTTATTAATCTTCTTTACTTACGAGTTTGTACCCGATCACGTCATTCCTAGCCTGTTCGGCTACATCATCACCGTGCTAATTTTAACTATGCTAACTGGTCCTTAACCCCGGAGCACAACTTTCGATGATGAGCTAAGCTTACGCCGATCTTCCTCTCATACCATTTCACCTTGAACAGCAAACTTGATTTCGAGTTTGTGTCCTACCCATGGTTCCAATAACCTTTCGCTTTCATCATTCCTTTGACTTGATGTCATCGTCGATCAATTACATCTTCTTGAAAACCTCTCGACAAAATTGTCGTGATCATTGTCAACAGTTTGACTTCTTCCAAGTTGTGTGTCGAAATTCAGGATGAGAAATACCATCCTTGCCCCTCGATGAATTGTGTTATCATCGACAACATTCTTGCCTCCCCCCAACACAAACTTGTTCATATTTTGTGTTGTATCTTGATTTCCCTGCTATCCAACTTATGTTATGTTCTACCGTGGAGTATTACCATCTTTGATGTCAAGAATGTCGTGAGCATTACTCCACCTCTTAAGAATTCTTGGTACAGTGATACTTCTCACCATCACCATTCTTTCTTGGTCCCCGTGTTGTTTCTAAACGAAATACTGACAAATGGTCTGTGATGTGTAAATTCTAAACTTCTAGCAACCCTATTGCTTTGAAGTTATTGGTCTATAGTTTCATTCTACGTCTATGGCTTAATGAATCATCATTCGAACATTGATCGTGCTACCTAGCCCATATTTCGGGTGCACATTTCAACCAATGTTTAATTGTGTATGTTTTCCTCGAGCATACATCATTAAGTCATTCGATCTAGCTAATGTTATCTCCTTGTTCACATAGTTGTGGAAATCCATCTTTTGGAAATCTCAATGGATTGTCGCTGAGTCAATCAGTCACCTCCTCACCTCTCCTTGATTTAACGATGAACCCTTGTTCGGAACTCGCTTCCATAGTTCATCTCCCGAGAATCTTCGATGTCGTTTCGACAATTTGTGTTGTACCTTTCTTCTCAGGCATCCTGAGTCTGAGGTATCCTGACACCAATCAGATCTGAAACTTGGTCACATATGATGGTTGGATCATATTCCTAAGAGTTATAACATTTTGTCGTTATATGGCCCATTAAGGTGATGTCATGCCTAGCACACCTGGCCGGAGGACCTATTATTATAGTTTCCTCTTTAGCAAGGTTAACCATTCTTCCATGAGGAAATTGTAAGACTTATTCTATAAGTTGTTCCTAATAAGTCCTTTGTGTATCTAGAGTCTAACCTTTGCCTGAAGATCATGTCAATGCTATCTCGAAGCATGTATGTGGTACTCCGATTTTCAATAAGAACATCTGAAGCACCATGCTGAATTTTCTTTATCAAATTATCCAAACACCGTTGTATGGGTAATGTCATGAAATTTCTCCCCCCCTTACCTAAAGAGTTTTCTACATTATATCCTGTCATGGATATCATGATCTGCTTGTCCTTGGGAAGGATATACCCTTGAAATATGTGTTTAAACACATTTTCCTTTCCATTGTTCTGTTTAATCTGATAATCATATTTTCCTTTCCATTGTTTGGTTTAACCTTTCTGGTGATCTATAAGATCTAAGCAGTAGTATTCTCCTGCTTATGTAAACACCTCGGTGTACAATTCTGTCAGTAAGACCCTGTTACTATTGTCGATGACATTCCGGTAACCACCGATGGAAGAGAACTTTGCCTATTGGTCCACCTCGTTCAACGAGCAGGAAAATGGTTCTCTTCGTCCCTCGCCCTTGGTATCGACGTTGTTGCCGACATAATCGACAAGCTACCCTCTGACATGCCTTGCTATCATGATCGTGCAAGATGTCACCGCCCTTCCTACTTTTAACCCACATGGTGGGCCCATAACCCACAGTTCCACAGGAACGAAACCTGACTCCTGTACAACCCCCGGTTTCCAAAGTTATTCCTCGCACGTGGCCTCAAATGTAATTCACGGGCCACCTTCCTAGTGATCTATTCTGGCAACAGACGCAATACTTAGTCTCATTGCCCTGGACCCCTTTCGCACCTTGTTCAGACATCGAACGATTGCCTATCCGTTTGAAATGTCTCATGGTACCTTCTTACTTTGCTCTCGATATCTTCTAAAAGTTCATTTCGAGAGATACTTATGCTTCTTCCCCCGAGTTAACCGTCCGATGCCCAATCTTGTTAGAATCCGTCCTTATAAAGTTTTCCACTCTTATTCCTTCGTAAGTACGGGGAAGATCCTGACGGAAGGTCGGCAACTTCATCATGATGACCTGAAGAAGAGAAATGAAGACATCAATGTATTGGACCGGCCTCTTCGAGAAGAGCAAGCCAGGATGAGAAGACCCGCTAGATTCGTTACCAAACCTTCCCCCCTTTCACTACCTCTTAAATCTCGGGACGAGATTTCTTGTAGTGGAGGAGAATTGTGACGCCCGGAAAATTAAGCTACAGTAATTCTCTGCATGATGCCACATCACTTCGATTACTGTTACTACTCTCGCGTTAGTTCGAAACCGATTCAAATTCAAATTCAAAATCAAGTCAAACGGTAAAAGTTTTCAAACACTAAAACTAAAATGTTTAGAATACTCTAGAAGTTTATGGTGGAGAAATCACACTTTTATAAAAGTTTAGAATAGTCTAAAATGATTAAAACAGTAGCGAAAACGTTTATTTAAATACTTTTAAATAATAATTAATTACAAAACTATTTTACTTTGGGTAGCAAATTAATGTGGCAGTGGCATAATTGGTAACATCAATTCAGGGGCCACTTTGATATATTGTTAACACTAGAATAAACAGCGATAAAAAGAAAAGAAAACCAGAAAAAAAAGCCCCCCCTTGGCCAACCGGGCCAGACGGCCCAGCCGGCCAGCCCACCGGCCCAGCCGGCGCCCCTCACACTCCCCATGTGCCCCAACGAAACCCTAGCCACCTACCGCACCTCCCACTCGCCCCCACTCACCCACGTCTCCCCCCTCTCCTCTCGATCCCATCTGGATCGGGGAGGGGTTCGACCTCGCCGCGACGACCCCGTCGCCACCACCACAACGCCGCCGACACCGGAGCACGTCCTCGCCGGCCTGCCTCCTCCTCCTTGCCGGACTGCCTCCTCCATATCGCCGTCGTCTCCGACTTCCTCCCCGCGCCCCATTGCCCCGTTCCCTGCAACGCGCGGTGAGGCCCCCGGCCTCCTCCCCTTCTCTTCGCCCCCGCTCGACCCCGTGCGTGCTCGTCGCGCACCCACTGCGTCCCTCGCCGCGGCATGCTGCCGTCGCGCTCCCCCCTGCTGCGACCCGCGCAGCCTCGCCCTGGCCAGGCTGCTCGCCGCCGCGGCCGTCCCCTACGAGCACCGCCGCTCCCCAAGGCCCCTTCTCGCCGACCCACACCTGCGCCTATAGCCGCCGCGCTCACCGCCTTCACCACTGCGCCCCACGGCCCCCCTCCGTTCGCCCTCACCACCGCCGCGGCTTGCGCGCCCCGCCCTCGGCCTCGTCGCCCCTTCGACCTGGGGGCCACGCCGTGCCGCCCCCGCGTGCTGGTCGCCGCTCGGGCTTGACCCCGCCCGCGGCGCTCGTCGCCGGGTCCGCCGCACCACCGCCCGTCACCCGGCTTCGCCCAGCGCCCGTAACCGCCACCCGCACCCGTTAAGGCCCCAGGCCCAATGACAGCTGGGGCCCCGCCCCAGAACTTTAAAAAAAGGATTAAAATAATAATAAAATAATAATAAATTCAATCAATTAATTAATTAACTAAATTAATTAAGTTAATTAATCCTATTTAATTAATCTAATTAACCTATTAGTTTAACCTAAACCCTAATTAACCTAACAGTGTATGACAGGTGGGTCCCACTGGGCCCACACGTCAGTTTGACCAGTCAACACCTCTGTTGACTGCTGACGTCATGCTGACGTCAGCAAACATTGTTTTGGATAATTTTGATTTAAATTAATTAAATAAATTCTAGAAAATGATTAAATCTTTAGAAAATCATATAAAATAAACCGTACCTCAGATGAAAATACTTTGTACATGAAAGTTGCTCAGAACGACGAGACGAATCTAGATACGCAGCCCATTCGTCCGCCACACACCCCTAGCATATCGAACACACAACTTTCCCCCTCCGGTTCATCTGTCCGAAAACGCGAAACACCGGGAATACTTTCCCGGATGTTTCCCCCCTTCACCGGTATCACCTCATACCGCGTTAGAACACGTCTAGCTCTGCCTGTTGTCCTGTTATGCACTTGCTTGCTATGTATCTACTGTTTCTCCCCCCTCTTCTCTTCGGTAGACCCTATGACGATGCTGATCCCCCTGTGATCGACTACGGTGTTGACGACCCTTCCTTGCCAGAGCAACCAGGCAAGCCCGCCCCCTTGATCACCAGATATCGCCTATTCCTTCTCTATACTGCTTGCATTAGAGTAGTGTAGCATGTTACTGCTTTCGGTTAATCCTACTGATGCATAGCCTGTCATTGTTGCTAAAGTTGTTAACCTTACCTGCTATCCTACTGCTTAGTATAGGATGCTAGTGTTCCATCAGTGGCCCTACACTCTTGTCCGTCTGCCATGCTATACTACTGGGCCGTGCTCACTTCGGGAGGTGATCACGGGTATATACTATATACAATTATACATGACACATGTGGTGACTAAAGTCGGGTCGGCTCGTTGAGTACCCGCAAGTGATTCTGGTGAGGGGGCTGAAAGGACAGGTGGCTCCATCCCGGTAGAGGTGGGCCTGGGTTCCTGGCGGCCCCCGACTGTTACTTTATGGCGGAGCGACTGGGCAGGTTGAGACCACCTAGGAGAGGGGTGGGCCTGGCCCTGGTCGGCGTTCGCGGATACTTAACACGCTTAACGAGATCTTGGTATTTGATCTGAGTCTGGCTATTTGGTCTATACGCACTAACCAGCTACGCGGGAACAGTTATGGGCACTCGACGTCATGGTATCAGCCGAAGCTCTTTTTGACGTCAGCGACGGAGCGGCGCGCGCCGGATTGGACTGGAACGCCCGCTAGGCTAGGTCTGCTTCCGGCCGCCCTCGCAACGTGCAGGTGTGCAATGGGCGATGGGCCCAGACCCCTGCGTGCATAGGGTTTAGACCGGCGTGCTGACCTCTCTGTTGAGCCTAGGTGGGGCTGCGACGTGTTGATCTTCCGCGGCCGGGCATGACCCAGAAAAGTGTGTCCGGCCAAATGGGATCGAGCGTGTTGGGTTATGTGGTGCACCCCTGCAGGGAAGTTTATCTATTCGAATAGCCGTGTCCCTCGGTAAAAGGACGACCCGGAGTTGTACCTTGACCTTATGACAACTAGAACCGGATACTTAATAAAACACACCCTTCCAAGTGCCAGATATAACCCAGTGATTGCTCTCTAACAGGGCGACGAGGAGGGGATCGCCGGGTAGGATTATGCTATGCGATGCTACTTGGAGGACTTCAATCTACTCTCTTCTACATGCTGCAAGATGGAGATGGCCTGAAGCGTAGTCTTCGATAGGACTAGCTATCCCCCTCTTATTCTGGCATTCTGCAGTTCAGTCCACTGATATGGCCCTTTACACATATACCCATGCATATGTAGTGTAGCTCCTTGCTTGCGAGTACTTTGGATGAGTACTCACGGTTGCTTTCCTTCCTCTTTTCCCCCTTTCCTTTCTACTTGATTGTCGCCACCAGAGGCTGGAGTCCAGGAACCAGACGCCACCGTCGACGATGACTCCTACGATACTGGAGGTGCCTACTACTACGTGCAGCCCGTTGACGACGACCAGGAGTAGTTAGGAGGATCCCAGGCAGGAGGCCTGCGCCTCTTTCGATCTGTATCCCAGTTTGTGCTAGCCTTCTTAAGGCAAATTTGTTTAACTAATGTCTGTACTCAGATATTGTTGCTTCCACTGACTCGTCTATGATCGAGCACTTGTATTCGAGCCCTCGAGGCCCCTGGCTTGTATTATGATGCTTGTATGACTTATTTATGTTTTAGAGTTGTGTTGTGATATCTTTCCGTGAGTCTCTGATCTTGATCGTACACGTTTGCGTGCATGATTAGTGTACGATTAAATCGGGGGCGTCACAAAGCCGGTGGGCGGGACTCATCTGTACGCACGTGCCTGAACTTTGATATGGAATCTCACAATGATCCACACCACACACATGCCAAGATGAATCCACCTTTTGGTCAAATGCCTCTCGTTGTCGGTGGAAACTAAAACCTTTGCGGGCTAACGAATGGGCATGTCGCTGATAACCGCACAAGGGAGTGTCCGAGAGGACCACCGATGCATGCATGTGGCCCGAACATGTATCTATGAAAGGGTTGTGTAATGCTTTAAATAACTAATTCACGACTTTGATGTGGCATATATGACTCACAAAATGATCAATAATCCCACACAGAGGCTCACGACTCGTACTGTACTGCTGGAGCCCCCCCACCCACACACAGACATCCCGCACCACCACAGTCACTCTGAGGCATGTCAAACTTTTTCTGTAATGAACATGTGACCAAAGGAGTGCCATGTTAAATTAAAAAAACAGAGATCATTCAACCATTTTTATACATTGATTGATTTACTAGGGATTTAATGTGCAAAAATCAAATTTGAGCTACATGTGCACCAAAATGGATTGCATAATCGTATGTGTGTCCCTGGGTGCATGTCTCCCCATGCAAGAGATTTCAAAACATTGAGAATATAGATTTTTAAAATTCAGTAAATCCAAAACTTAGTTGAAATTCATGAAACTCATCGTGGTGTCATATATATGGACACTAGTAGACTGTGATATTTTATTTTTTCGTCAAATTTGAGACACGTTTTGATATAATCTTATTACAAACGGGAGATTGTTAATAACTGACAACCAATATCTCATACGGATTATTTATTCGGATCATGTGCGTTAGACCGTGCCATGCTACGGTTAAGCAGTAAAGCGGCAGAATGAATCATCAAAAAAATAATAATAAAATGTACGTGCTGCCACGCGCCCCGTGTGCCGTGCGAGCAGGCATGAGTTGACGGGACGCATGTGAGCAGTCCGCCATGCAAGAAGACCAGGAGGCGTGCGTGCAGGTGTGTGAATTGACGGGAGGCGTTTTCGCTGCATAGTGTCACCGGGAGGCGTGCGAGTAACTGTGTGAAATGATGGTAGGAATGCCACAAGTCCACCGCGCAGGCTCACTGGGAGGCGGAGGCAGCCTTTGAGCGCCGCCCGCCTCGCTCCCACTGGTCCTTATTAATGGCGCGCCCGAGCCGCCGACAATAATAGGTGGCCGCACCCCCGGTCCATAGTGGTCACCAACGTCTAGACTCTGGAGTGTATGAGGATGCCGCCAAAGTGCACCATTGGAGGGAGTGGCGACGCCGGGGCTGGTGAAGCACCCGCGCAACGCGTGAAGCTGTGCACAGAGGTTGCCGTCGCAGCCGACGAGGTCTCGCGCGGGCAGCAACACGACCTTGACTTCGTCGGCATAGTTGTGCCCCCCTAGATGGAGCCGGAGGTCAATAGCAACTCCGACAATGACTATGACTCCGACGGAAAACCGGTTAGTCATCTATATACCCATTTGTGCGGCAAACATATCATGTGTTTTCTCTGGTTACTCCCCCCTCTCTAATTTTTTGGAATACATATCCTATGGTTATGTTCTCTCAGTCCATGAATTCAGAGTAATTAAGATCCGTTAGATGCACGTAGTGTATTGATTGTTTGAATGGTATCCGTATAGGGTTAGTGATTAATTGTTTGTTCTGTACAAATTATTTTTGCTAATAATCCGACTAGGGTTAGCGTGCGTGCTAATAATTCATGGCCAGATCTTGAGAATCAATTTTGAATGTCCTACATATATGTCTGTGCCTTTTTTCTTCCAGATCTTGAGAATTGATTTTGAACGTCCTACATGTATGTTTCTGCCATTTTTTTTCTTTCAGATTGGTATATACAGAGATGAGGCTCCAGCCATTGCCGCTGCCGGATGTAGATCTTGGACTCGGCTGCGCGGTCAGAAGCGGCCACGCCCCTGGACCCGAGGAACCAGTAGAATCTTCAGGGGACCGCATCAGCGATCTCCCGGACGCCATCCTTGGGGAGATCATCTACCTTCTCCCCACCAAGGATGGCTGCCGCACACAAGTCCTTGCATCTCAGTGGCGCACTTAGTGGCATGCTGCGCCTCTTAATCTCGACTGTTGCCAGCTATCTGTCGATGATGATTCTGAACTCCCCGGAGCCATCATCTCCTCCCACCAGGGCTCCATTCAACGCATCTGCATCCGAGCATGCTACCTGCTGTACATACCCTGCACGGTGGCCGCCTGGCTGACATCCCGTCAATTCGAGAAACTCCAGCAGCTTGAGTCCTACCAGTGCTTAAAATTGAGAACCTCACTTTCAGGAGTACTAACAATGGTAGAAGGATTAGCCATGATAGCAAAACAAGCGATATAGCACACAAGCAACCAAAAGGCAAACGAAAAGACGAACGAAAGAAGGGCGAATAAAAAGGCAAATATTTTTGTGATTTTCTGAAAACGTTTTGGAAGTGGGGGAGAGGAAAACAAGAGGCAAATGGCAAATAATGTAATGCAAGAGATGAGAGTTTATGATGGGTACTTGGTAGGCTTGATGTAGAACCTCCCCGGCAACGGCGCCGGAAATTCTACCTGCTACTTCATGAGAATGCGTTGATTTTCCCTTGAAGAGGAAAGGGTGATGCATCAAAGTAGAGATAAGTATTTCCCTTAGTTAATAACCAAGGTATCAATACAGTAGGAGGCACAAGCAAGTCTCCAATCTATGCACCTGCACAAACTAACAAACACTTGCACTTGATGCAAAAAATGGGTTGTCAATCCCTTCCGATCTCGAACAAGAGTGAGATCTAATAGAGATAGGTATAAAAGATAAGGAGAACTAAAGTAAATATAAATAAATTGGAGCGAGGTATTTTTGGGTTTTTTGGGTTTATAGATCTGAAAATATATGATGGAAAATAGACTCGGGGGCCATAGGTTTCACTAGAGGCTTCTCTCTTGAAAGAAAACACATGGTGGGTAAACAAATTACTGTCGAGCAATTGATAGAAAAGTGCAAAATTATGACGATATCCCAGGCAATGATTATGAATATAGGCATCAAGTCAGTGTCAAGTAGACCGACTCCTGCCTGCATCTACTACTATTACTACACACATCGACCGCTATCCAGCATGCATCTAGAGTATTAAGTTCATAAGAACGGAATAACGCCTTAAGTAAGATAACATGATGTAGAGGGATAAACTCAAGAAATATGATGAAAACCCCATCTTTTTCCCTTGATGGCAACAATACAATACGTGCCTCGCTACCCCTACTTTGTCACTGGGTGAGGACACCACAAGATTGAACCCAAAACTAAGCACCTCTCCCATTGCAAGAAATACCAATCTAGTTGGCCAAACCATATCGATAATTCGAAGAGAACACAAAGATATTAAATCATGCATAAAAGAGTTTAGAAAAGACTCAAATAATATTCATAGATAATCTGATCATAAATCCACAATTCATCGGATCTTGACAAACACACCGCAAAAAAATATTACATCAGATAAAACTCCAAGAACATCGAGGAGAACATGGTATTGAAGATCAAAGAGAGAGAAGAAGCCATCTAGCTACTAGCTATGGACCCGTAGATCTGTGGTAAACTAATCATGCTTCATCGGAAGGGCCATAGGGTTGATGTAGATGCCCTCCGTGATCAAACCCCCCTCTGGCAGGATGCCGGAAAAGGCCCCAAGATGGGATCTCATGAGAACAGAGGCTTGTGGCAGTGGAAAAGTATTTTGATGGACGCTTCTGGTGGTTTGGGAATATTTGGGAATTTATAGTGCAAGCATTAGGGTTGGAGGAGTCCCGAGGGGCCCACAAGCCCTCAGGGCGCGCCCCCCTAGGGCGCGCCTGGGGGGCTTGTGGCCTCCTCGGCCATCTTCTGACCCCCTCTCCAAGCTCCGTGGATGTCTTCTGGTCCAAGAAAAATCATTGTAAAGTTTTATTCCGTTTGGACTTCGTTTGATATTCCTTTTCTGTAAAACTCAAAAACAAGGAAAAAACAGAAACTTGCACTGGGCTCTAGGTTAATAGGTTAGTCCCAAAATAATATAAAATAGCATATTAATGCATATAAAACATCCAAAATAGATAATCTAATAGCATGGAATAATAAAAAATTATAGATACGTTGGAGACGTATCAGTGGCCCGTTTACTGTACGTAGACAGGGGGCGGATGTCCGGGCGTCGGGCCGGATGTCCGGGCCTTCATGTCGGGTCGGGTGTTCGGGCTCGGGGGCCGGGTGTCGGGGCTGGCTTCGGCTAGCTTCGGGTGTTCTCTAGACAGAGGGGCCGGATTTCCGGGCTGGCATCGGATGTCCGGAGCCGTCGGGCTGGATGTCCGGGCCCTGTAGCTCCTGCGTTGCAGGGCTACTGTTGTTGCTGTCTTCATGGGCCGGATGTCCGGGTCCTGGGAGCCTTCTTCGGTTCCTCTTGTCATGTTCCTTCGTCCATGTACTTGTGGGCTTGTCCATCATCCCGAGCATCTCCGAGGTGGTCTTGTTCATACCTAATCACACATAGCATTCCGGCTTTAGGAAGTAGCCTGTCTCACGTGGGTCATACGGAATATCACTAAGGAGAGATGTCACCTCAGTCTCGAGATCTTTTGCACGTGCTCGTGTCATTGATCCACTTGGCACTTGAGTAGGCGAAGGTGTTAGGAACCGTTGCATGGAAAACAAAAAATTTCTATGCACACGCAATGATCTATCAATGGAGATGCATAGCAACGAGGGCGAGAGTGTGTCTACATAAGCGGAAGCGTTTAGTAACGCGGTTGATGTATTCGAACTTCTTCGCTCTCCAACCGATCAAGTACCGAACGCACGACACCTCCATGTTCTGCACACGTTCAGCTCGGTGACGTCCCTCGCCTTCTTGATCCAGCAAGACATTGAGGTAGTAGATGAGTTCCGTCAGCATGACGACGTGGTGACGGTGATGGTGAAGTGATCCTCGCAGGGCTTCGCCTAAGCACTACGGAAATATGACCGAGGGTGTAAATGGTGAGGGGGCACCGCACACGGCTAGGCAATTGTCTGGTGTGTGCTAGGGGCGCCCCCCACATATATATAGGTGGGAGGGAGTGGGAAGGCAGCCAGGAGGTGCCCAAGTAGGCTGAATCCTACTTGGGGTGTCCCCATGGCTGGCGCCCCCTGCCTTATTTGCCGGAGGGGGGAAGGAAAGAGGAGGGAGGAGGGAAGCACTACAAAAAAAAGACACATCCGTGACATTTTGGGCCAATAGAATTTTTTTCTGTCATGCTTATGACACTTCTATGACGATAATTGTGACAAAACCCGGTATAATCATAGATGTGGTGGGCTCCTACTTCTATGACAAAAATCATGACAGAAAATGGGCTTTTCGTCCTGGGCGGGCCGGAGACGCAGCTGCATGACATTCTTTGGGCTGTCCATGACGAAAAAAACTGTCATAGAAGCGAGGGAGAGGAAAATATTGGGGAGTTCCTAGTTACGGTGGGTGGTTGGGGCCGAGCGATGCACGGAGGGATTGCGCATTTCTCTCATACACGTACGCGTGTGGGTGCGAGGCGTTGGGCTCTAACTGAACCCGAGCGAGGCGTTTGCCTACCGAACCCGAGCAATTGCACTGGCTACGCATTACAGAACCCGATCGATCGATCGATCCCTGGCTGTTAACTGAACCCGATCGAGCGATTCCTTCGCTACTACTGCTAACTGAAGCCGATCGAACATGTTGCCTCTTGATGAATAGTGAGTGTTGTTGGGGGTTGGATTAACAGTTCCCGGTGGGGGTTGGATGAATAGGACCCCATGGTAGTAGAGGCCGTTGCCGCTGGATGAACAGGACCCCGATCGAGCCGGTTGGGGGTGGATGAACAGGACCCCATGGAGGGCTGGTTGAACAGTAGCCGGTGGAGGGCTGGATGAACAGTAGCCCGTGGAGGGGTGGTTGAACAGTAGCAGGTGGAGGAGCGGTGGAGGCTGGATGAACAGGAGCCCGTTGATGAACAGTAGCTGGTGAGGCACGAGGGAGACGCCGTGGATGAACAATCACAGGTGGAGGCTGGAGGAGGTCGACGGTGGATGAATAGTAGCCCATGGAGGCTGGAGCGAGGCAGTAGATGGTGGATGAACAATAGCCCATGGAGTCCTGTTTTGCGGTACGCCACACCCCTCCCGATGAACAAGACCCCCGTTTTGACCGTAGGAGGTCGAAGAGAAGTCAGTTTCCTCCGTTTTGTGGTACGCCACACCCCTCCCGATCAACAAGACTCCATTTCGACCGTAGGAGGTCGAAGAGAAGTCTGTTTCCTCCGTTTTACGGTACGCCAGACCCCGCCCGGTGAACAGGATCCCGTTTCGACCATAGGCGGTCGAACAGAAGGCCGTTTCCTCCGTTCTGTGGTACGTCAGGCCTCGTTTCGGCTGTTCCGTCCAAGCCGGTTGGCTCTCGATGAACAGGACGCATTCCGTTGCTTCCTGATGAACACGACGCAGTTTCTCCGTTCCAACCTAGCCGGTTGGCTGTCGATGAATAGGACGCCGTCGCTGCTCTCCATGCCTCTCCATGAACACGAGCCCTGGCCGTACGTATGCGCGAGTAGGCGTTCGAGACCCCGCCCGTATGTATGTATGTGGCCATATTTACTTTCTTGCACCCTGTCTGTACGTACGTGTACACGATATTGAGGGGACTGTGTGACATGCTACGTCCATGCCTCTACTACGACACGTGCCCTTCCTTACTCGACCACGGTTCATCGCTACAGCCTACAGACAGACCGATCATCCAGTATGTACGTACACGTTCGCGACCAGACAGACAACCCGACGTACCGTTCGACCAGGTGGGTCCCAGTTGTCAGGGAGGTAAGGACGCACTTCCTTGCGTGTGAAGATATAGCTGGTGGATCCCAGCTGTTTGGGGGAGAATCATATTTTTTGCCCGTAATATGGACGCACTTCCTTGCGTGCGAAGATGTAGCTGGTGGGTCCCAGCAGTCAGGGGGGAAACTTTTTTCGCGAAATACGGTGGCCCGTCTCGTGGGTCCCTACTGTCAGGTGGAGGAATCATTATTTTGCACGTAATAAGGAGGCACTTCCTTGCTGCGGTCATGGACCCAGCTGTCAGCCTATCCACGCACAGTACTTTTCGATGGAAGTCATTCCTTGACCACATTGACCACGTCGCGCCGAGAGCACCAAGGTGGTGGAAGACGGTGAGGCCTAGGAAGGGGACGACGTGGAGCCGAGGAAGATGCGGTAGTGGATGCCCACGCGGAGAGGAGTATGAGGGTTGACTGGTTCGGCTGCGGTGTGAGGCTGCCGTCGCCGCAGAATAAAAGGGGTTGTGGGTGAGTAGAGGGATGGCCTGGCCAGAGGTTGGAGTAGGGTGGGGTGGTAAGGCCTGCGTGGCAACAGAGCCGGCCACGAGAGGCAGGAGCAGGCGGCACGACCGGCGCTGGTTTGGGCGGCTGGAGCAAGAAGACCAGAGGTTGAAGAAGCACTACGTCCGTTGGATGGACACCGTACTGTCACTGGAGCTAGAATCGTTCATATTGACTAAGTTGACAAAGCCCTCCATCTGCATCAAGTTAGTAGGCCCACAAGTCATCCTCCCGCTATGGTGGGTCCCAGCTAGCGGGGGAGTATTCATTTTTTTGTGCGTAATAAGGAGGCACTTCCTTGCGTGCGAAGATATAGCTGGTGGGTCCGAGCTGTCGGCGGGGGGGGAACGTTTTTTCGCGAAATACAGAGGCCCTTCCGTTGGGTCCCATCTGTCACGTGGAGGAATCATTATTTTGCGTGTAATAAGGAGGCACTTCCTTGCGTGCGGCCTTGGACCCAACTATCAACCTCTCCATGTACAGTCCTCTTGTGATGGATGTCGTTCGTTGACCACGTTGACCACGCCGCGCCGGGAGCACCAGGGTGGTGGATGACGGCGAGGCCTAGGAAGGGAACGACCCGGAGCCGGGGAAGACTTGGCAGTGGTTTCCCATGTGGTGGGGAGTACGAGGGTTTACTGGTTCGGCTGTCGTCCTCGAAAAATAACAAGAGGTGTGGGTGAGTAAAGGAATGGCCTGGCCAACGATAGAGTAGGGTGGGGCGGTGCGTCCTGTGCGGCAGCACAGCCGGCCATGAGAGGCAGGAGCAGGCAGTTCCACCGGCGCTGGTTTAGGCGGCTGGAGCAAGAAGATCAGATATTGAAGAAGCAGCATGGCCGTTGGATTAACATCCCATGGTCACCCCATGGTCACTGCTGCTAGAATCGTTTGTGGACTAAGTTGACAAAGCCTTTCGTACACGTCAACCTAGTAGACCCACAAGTCAGCCTCCAGATCTGTCCCAAACAGCATACAACCCGAAATTTCTAGCCAGATTCAAATTAATTTAAAAACTAAACATACCTTAATTTAAATCCATTGAAATTTTACCCACACAAAAACAATGAAATTTAAAATATCACAATCCGAAAGAAAAAAGTATTTTGGAACTAATTTCCTATTTGCTATATTTTTCATTTTAGAGCCCATTTATTATTACTTATAGCCCATTTATTATTACTTATAGCCCATTTCCTATTACTTATAGCCCATTTTCTGGGCAAGCCTGAATGCATCCCTGCTTGTCTTAAAGATTTCTGGCCCAGCAGGGTGTAGAAAAGCAAGTAGGCCTACGTTGGTTATTCTACAAAAAACAAAATAGCTGGGCTAGGCATTTTCAGAAAGGAAAAAAAACTGGGCTGGTCATGTGATAAATATATGAAATAAAAGCCCGGGCTAGACGGGCCACAACTCCCGCACAACCCAGTTGATACCCTTCTTCGTCCCAAAAAAATACTACGCACGCTGCTGGGTCCCGGGTGTCTGTCGCTCCTTGTGCAGTTATCTCGCTTATTGACTATGTTGACAGTGGCGTGCGATCTAGATGTCATGAAACCATCAGGAGGAACCCTTTTTCTTGTAATAAAGGAGGCACTTGCTTGCCTACTACCATGATCCTGGTGGGTCCCTACTGTCATCCTCACCATGTACAGTAATCTCCTTATTCCTCTCGGTTGTTGACCATGTTGACAACACCGGAGGGTGGCGCCACAGCGAGTTAACCAAGGCGGAGGACAATGGTGAGGCCTCGAACAGGAACGGACATGAGCCGGGAAGATGCGCAGAGTTTTAGGGTGCGATGTGGCCATGATGCGTGCATGCCAACACAACCAGCTGTGGGATGCGGGAGCAGGCAGTCCCGCCGGCGCTGGTTTGGCTTTGGCGGCTGGAGGAAGAAGAGACTGAAGAAACACGACAGACGTTGAATGTCAATCCAAAGGTCAAGGTTGGCACAATCATTTGTTGACTAAGCCGACACCTAGCATACTTTTTTATATATAGGAAGAAAAGAAAAATTGGGCTCGTTCGCCTGATAACATTCCTGAAACTGCGATCGTTCGA
This sequence comes from Triticum aestivum, assembly GCF_018294505.1. Classification (NCBI taxonomy): domain Eukaryota; kingdom Viridiplantae; phylum Streptophyta; class Magnoliopsida; order Poales; family Poaceae; genus Triticum; species Triticum aestivum. The sequence goes on from NC_057808.1 coordinate 213,634,649, forward strand.
TCTTGCATCGCAACTAAAACTGCGAGGAAAATGCGTTTGTCTGACGTCCTCCTCCCACGGAACGTTCGCCACATAAGTGACTAGCACCCTTGGGTTTCAACCGAGAGGTCTTGGGTTCGAGTCCCAGGAACCCTCAATTTTGTCCTCCTTCCTTCCTCGCAAAAAAAGAGAAAGAAAATCAAAGACTTGAGAAGGCGTACAGAACAAGCTAATGTACCAGCAAAGAGACGTTGCTGAGTTTTAGAAAAAAGAGAGACGTGCTCGTGTAGCTGGTTTGGATCTAAACCTAGACTATGACTATATATGGTGCTATGCTACTCTGCAAGTAATGAAACTGACATATCCAACGTTCGCTTCTCCTCTTCTATACTTACTCTGCCTAGCATCTGAAGCTCTGGCCACAACAACCATGTCCGCTGGCGGCTCGTCCACCTGCTCTTCAGCAGACAACAACCAGATATGCGTCAAGTCGCCACCCGTACCATCGCTTGTGGGTCTCATCATGCCCCCGTCGGCACACGCACCGCAGGCGGTTGCTCATCACAACCCGCAGCCGTTGGTGTGATGCCACTGCTGCAAATCACGCAGAGTCATGTGTCGTGTCTCAACCACAATCCTCAACACTGGCCGAGTCTTCTACAAATGCCTGAATCATGGGGTAATAATATGTTTAAGTGTTGTTCCCATGCTTTCAGTTGCTGATTTTTTTAATAGTTTGGTTGATGATCTTCCAATTTGATTCATGCAGAAAAGGGAAGATTCGTGTGATTTGTATTTTTGGGAAGTTGCTGATGTGGGGGAATGCAACTACGCTGATTATTTTTGGTTAGTCGAGGAATCCCAATACCAGCAGGTTGGGGTGTTGGACAAGTAACTGAAGGAACGACAGAAGAGGAAGATGCAGAGAGGAAGGTTAAAGATGTAGTTCCTCTGATCATGGCCAAGCAACAACTGCTGAACAACCTTGACAGCAATGAGGAGATGAAAGAGCTTGTGAAGATAATGGGCAAAATCGATGTGCTCTGTAGGATGGTTGTCTCTTTATTTGCAGTGTATGTAGCACTCGTGATGTATTCAGTGGCTATGACATGAGCACTTTGCTGAAACTAGTAATGAATGAAACCTGTTTAGCAGGCTGGGTGTAGTGTTATGAACATCTAATGATGTCTATTAACGGAAATCGGGGGGTATCCCCTTTTGCTCATAAATAAATAAACAACAGAGGCCCTTTTGCTAATAAATAAACAAACTAGCAAAGGCCCCGTCGGGTCAGCTTTGTTCCCATTCGAAGACGTCGAGCAAATTGCAGTCCAACAACAAACTATGTCATCAAATACAAGTTTCACAGTCAAATATGAGTACAACTAAATAACAATGTCATCATTTTTTAGTCGTCCTACAATCACCACAAAAATCAACATACATAATAAGTGATGTTCTCACAGCAAAATACTAAACAACAACTTCATCAGGTTTCAGTTGTCATAGCAAACACAATTTCACATAGTAGATAAAAAAACGTCTTCTGACAGGCAAATACGACAAAAGCAATCTAATCATCATCCGCAGCAGCAGCGTCAACATCTTCTCCATGTGTATCAGTCTGAATCGTAATTCACACTAGTGTCATCTTCTTCTTCATCCTCAATGTCCTCAAACGTTGGCTTCTTATTGATCAACTCTCGTATGTCCACAGCCCGACAGGAAATCTTTTTTCCAGCGTCATTGATGTGATGGTTCTCAAAGATATTAGGAACATCTGTGGAATCTTCTACATCAGGAGCAGTGTAAGCGTCATCTTGTTGTGCAACTTCATTAAACGAATTCCTATGCTCAAACCTTTGCAATACTCTCCAGTCATCGCTACGTGCAAATGTGTATTCCAATAAAAATATCGGTGTTGCTTGATTTGCCAAAATAAAAGGCTCGTAGGTCTGGTACGCCACTTGACATTGATGGATTTGAAATAATCATCTACTCTGGGTTTTGCGATCCTGGAAAACAGGTTATACCAACGACAGCACAACAGAACCACACTCCGATGAGCCTCGAAACTGGAGATATACTGCAATTGAACAATGTCTATTATGTTAGCATACATTTCAGTTGTCTCTTTGTTGTACTTATCCGTGCTCATGATGGCACTGTTTTGTGTCTTCCTGCCCTCGTCGCGTGCAAGGGTGTTGTAGCGCACATCTCCAACAATGCAAGATTCATAATGTCTTACCCGAGTATCAGGACCCATTGCTAGTGCGTAAAGGGCATCATTAACTGCCTGCCCATCCTCCCGCATCTTTTTAGCCTATGGTTACAAAATAGACAAGCTGGTCATCTTATGTACTCAATATATTTAAAAAAACTGACAGTGCAATTCAAAAGCTTACATGGCTCTTGAACCATTTCGCAAATCCTGCCATAACCAGTTTGTCAATGTTTCATGGATTTTGCGCCAGTAACTCCTTTTTGTAGATGCTGCACAACATAGTGATCGCATCAAACATCTAAATATATAAGAATGTGCTGCAAGTTTAGTAGATTACGATGTATAAGCTGTAGTACTTAGCACTTCCTCGATATAAGGTAGAATCTCAGGACAGTTATTCAACACATACCAAACCATTTTGTCCAAATCTCTAGGTTTGTCGTCTTGTCGACTCTTCCCTGTAACTCGAACAGAACAATCGAAAACATTGAGCCCAAGATTGTCTTCACCCACCTCTTTGCTAAGCTGATCAGCTGTTTCAATGTATTTTGAGCAGAATGTCAACGCTTCTGTAGCAATGTAGGCATCTGTAATGGAACCCTCGGGTCTAGCTCTGTTCCTAACATAGCCCTTGAAAGTACCTAGCCGCCTTTCAATAGGGTACATCCAGTCATACTGTACTGGACCTCTAAGTAGTGCCTCATCGGGTAGATGAACAGCCAAATGCACCATCACATCAAAGAAGGCTGGAGGATATATCTTCTCAAGGTCGCATAGGATAGTTGGTATCTTGTCTCTAAGACGCTCCAAAGCATCTATCTTGATATTTCTATTGCAGAGTTCCCTGAAGAATTGTCCCAACTCTGCAACTGCTTTGTATAAGTCAGGGCGGCCCAATCCTGGATAACATGTAAAACCCTTTGAAGTAGGACGTGGTAGTCATGAGTTTTCAACCCTTGTACCTTGTTTCCATCTGCACTGACTCTCCTTTCAGAGTTGGAAGCAAATCCATGTGGGAATCTCACACGTGACAGGACCTTGCAGAATTCTTTTCTTTTAACCTTGTCCAAGATGTACACAGCTGGTGCCATATCCCGTGGTTTACCTTCATCTTCCACATGCAAATCCTTTCTGATACCCAGGTGTGTCAAATCAATCCTAGATTTTAAGGTATCTTCCGTCTTGCCTTCAATATTAAGAAGTGTGCCGATAATGCTATCACATATATGTTTCTCGATGTGCATCACATCAAGATTATGCCGCAGATCCAAATCTTTCCAATACTCCAAGTCCCACAAAGTGGACCTGTGAGTAAACAACAATCTCTCTTCTGCCTTGCCACGCTTCTTGTTCCCGCTACCATTATCAGGATGGTTCCCTGGTGTAATACGCCTGACCTTCTCTAATTCTACTTGCAACTCATCGGCGATGAGCCTCTTTGGCGCATCACGGTTTTCATGCTTTGCATTGAACACATATCTTCGGTATTTTGTAGGACACGGCTTGTCCTTGGCAAGGAAACAACGGTGTCCAATGTAACAGATCTTGCTAAGTATTGTGTATGACGGCGGATTCCTGTCACAGCGAAGACATGCATTTTAACCATGTGTTGTTCGCCCTGACATAGTGCCCAAAGCCGGATAATCATGGACGCACCAAATTATAATAGCACACAGAAAGAAATCAGCTGGTGGGCTGCTATATAGGTCTCGAGTGAGAACACCCCTTCATAGCTATTGAAGTTCCTCCACAAGAGGCTCCATGAATAAATCAAAGTCCTTTCCAGGACTTTTTGGACCTGGATGAGCAAGGCCATCATGTAGTTTGATTCTTTGGTGCAGACATTTGGAGGCATGTTGTAAGGGATAACAAGCACTGGCCACATGCTATATGTGGCGCTCTGGTGGCCAAATGGGTTAAATCCATCTGAAGCTAAGCCAAGTCTAATGTTTCTCTGGTCAGCAGCAAACTTTTTGTGTTTCTGATTGAATCTTTTCCAGTCACTACCATAAGATGGATGGCTCATTACATTCTGATCTCTGTACTCCTGGTTCCTAGAATGCCACAGTACATCCTCTCTTGTATCAGCATCATGAAACAACCTCTGCAATCTTGGTATAATTGTAAAATGTCTCAGAACATTATGAGGAATCCTCTTCACAACATCGCCATCTTTCCATCTTGATGATTTGCATTTTGGGCATTCACTTAAGTTGGCATAATCCTTCTGGAATAGAACACAATTATTCTTACAAACATGGATCATATCATATCCAATTCTAACTGCACGAAGGAAATTCTTCATTTTACTGTAGGTGTGTGGCAGCTCAGACGCATCTGGGAAAGATTTACGGAAAGCAGCCAACATCGCATCGAATGATTTGTTGGTCATCCGCTCAGATGTCTTCACCTGAAGAAAGGTGACCATAGCTGAGAATACTGACAGCTTATTTCCTGGGGTGACAGCCACGTTGCATTGTTCCAACATGCGGGCCCACCGTTTTTCTTCTGCAGGTGAAAGTTCACGAAATGCACGAGCATTTCGTAGCATTGTTTCAATGTTGGTCAAATTCACTGGCTCCGCCACCACAACCTCCTCCTCCTCTTCCACCTGAACATCAGGCAGATCAAGATGGTGATCTGCTACTTCCACATAGCCAGTAACATTGACGTTCACAGCTTCACCATGATGAACCTACCTAGTATATGTGACCGACATCCCATACACGTGTAGATGATTTTGCACAGCTGACTAGGGTCTTGTAACTGAATTCATACAACTGCTACACGGGCAGAGCACATATGATTTCGGACCACCTTACTCAGCTCTGATAAAGTTCATGAAGTTTTCAACCCCCTCGACATATGTAGCGGAGAATCTTCGAGTAGAAGTTATCCAAGTCCTGTCCATCTGTTAGACATACAAATTAGTTCTTCTACTAGATACTACAGGAAAAACATATATGCTTTTTTATGAAGTCCAGAAAAAAATACTTAGGTCGATGTCTAAAGCTATGGCAAGATATTTGGACAAGCAGGTCTAAGTAACGAAATATATGTGAAGCTAATTCAGCAAACAGATTTGAGTGCTAAATTATGGCAGACTGTTTTAGTAGTTAATGAGGCCGAGCACACAACATTCAAAGGCCATCTCAGCAACAAAGATCGAGTATAAAACGGTGTAGAGCTATTTCACCTAACATATTGGCTACTAGACCATGGCAATCTACGTCACAATAAATACATGGCAGGATATTTTAGCAACTAATCAGGCATGGCATGCCATCTCAGCTAAGTATATTGAGTGCAGAACAGGGCAAGGAAGCTTCTTAAGCAGAGCATATTGACTGTAAACTACTTCGGCAAACAGTGAGATTAACAGCGTCTATGAGCTAACATTCAACGCTACTCCGACATGCACGGGGCCTCAGTCTAGAATGCGCGTACCGTGGGAGAAGCTGACCGCCGTGCGTCTCCACAAGAACGTCGCCAGCGGTGGCGGCGTGGCTAGACGACGACAGTCTATGAGAGTGTACTGTGGGAGCGAGAGGATCGCCGTGCGTCCTCTTGACGAGCCGCGGCGCCGACGTATAGACGCGGCGGAGAGGGCGGCTTTGGCCGAGCGAATGGAGTGGAGGAGGCCAGGGGGAGGGAGGTTTGGGGAATATTATTGGCTATTTGGCCGAAGGGCGGTTGAATTTGGCATTTGGGGGGGGGGTTCGCGCGGTGGGCGGGGGAGTTTGCTGCATGGTCGGTTTCTCCAAGTGCAGTCCCACGTGTTAATGAAGAGGCAAGACGAAGCGCGTTCTGTTTGTGTGAGCCATGTGCAGGAACGACCGTGTGAGGGGTGCAATGCGACTGCGACAGGCATGCTGTGAGTGTACTGCCTTTTTTCCTTTTAAACTTGGTGCTTCGCCCCCTCAAAAAAACTTGGTGCTTCGCGTGATCCATCGATACTACTACTAGTAATCCGGTAATCCCGACTAAAACGGCGCGGCCGGGTCTTTTCTCGCGCGATATGCTGGGAGGTTGGCTTAGTTGGTTTTTGTAGGATGAGTAATGCTACACCTACGTAATCCCAGTTACGTAATTAACATAATGTGAAACGTGTGAGCTATTGATTGGAGATTGGGGGAGGGAGGGGCCCACCACCATGAAAATCAGGGGGGAGAGAGAGGCAATTTATGTTAACCCTTTTGTAGGTTCCCGTAGATGTAGAAAGATGTGACATGCGTGAATGTGTAGTGGACGTACTATTGGAGTGCCTAAGATAAATTGTGTATGTAGACCCTATGTGTTTATAAACTTCGCATGCTAGCTTTGTCTCGGGTCAAACCTTCTAAGTGTATACACACAAAAACGAATCATCATTCCATATATTTTCATACTCCTACGATATATCTTACTATTATTGTGAAATTTCATATACATCGGACATGATTCATGCAAACACGGCAGATTTTCATTACATTTCGAACTTTTATAGGACAGAAAAATAAAAGAAACCCGACCCTAAACCTCATCTACGGCAGCGACCAACATCCTCCATCTGCGATCTCCATGTACAGGGGCGGGGTTCAAGACCCGTGAAGTGAAGGTGCAGTCTCCGGCGAGGAAGAGTAGAACACGGGAGACGGACCGGCCAGTTGGCACACTATGCCCTGCCGCCTCCCATACCCTACTCATCCTCGGAGGAGTCCCCAACCTTGGCGGTGCCGGTGGACGTGAGGTTGATGATGATGGACGTGGACGGTCCATCGCTTCACCTGCCACATGCGCCACCGAACGTTGGACGACGGCAAGTAGCACGCGTGGCTGACAGTGCTCCCGTCGTCGGCCGCCAGCATGGCCATCGCTTGTGCGGTCGCGTCTGCGTCCAGCTACGCCACTATTGCATTGCGAGCGGCTACTTGAGCGAGGGTGGCGACCTCGAGCTTCATCCCCGAAGACAAGCTCTCCCACAGAGCGTTTGCGCTCGCGGTCATGGCAGATGTGGTGCCAGGTAGCAAGACGATGCGCTATGGTGTGGAGTTTAGCTGGGCGTTGCCGCTTTAAGCAGCGCATTCCGGTGAGGCCAAGCGTCTGGGTGCTTCATTAATTCGTCGGAGTAGGTTCCTTAGGCACCGAGCCTCTTAATGACGGCATACGGACGGATGACATGAGTGCGGGCAGCTGGTGCCGGCTGGGAACGCACCGCGCGATGGCGTGAGGGACGAGGGTTTTTCGTGTGCCAGGGTAGTCCTGTGGTTGTGGCAATGTTGGAGATGCCCTTTGCTCAGATGCGATCCCCACATGTCATTGAAAAAGCAAGACGACCCGGCATGGTCTCAGGTGTTGGGGATGCAGTTGGCCGCGCTACAATACTCCGCGGACGCGTCACGGCGCGCGCGAACTTCGGCGCCCCGTGCATCCTCGACGAGCCGGGTGTTGATCTGTTGGTCGTGCCCCAGCGCTAACGCCACCCTCGGCACCCTGAAGCCAACCGTGTCCAGCGACGATGAGCGTGTCGCTCACCGTGGTCACCGTGTCCAGAGGCGGTGCGGGAGCTGTGCCACGTTGCTGGCCCCCATGGCCCACATGAACGGTTGCCGGTGGCGAGGAGGTCGTGGGCCAGCTCCTCCATTGGACTAGTCTGCGCCATGTCGTCCCGATAGGTGTGCCCCACATGTCGGTTTCCCTGTTTTCCCAGCCAAATACGAGCGTCAGTGCTCCGCGTTGCGCATTAGGTGCATAACAGGTGGTTTTTGTGCCCTGGTTCAAATGTGGTATAGTACCAAGTTGTTACACTAGCCCCAAGTGTGGTGGTTTTGGGTACGGTACCACCCTTTTTCTTTTCAACTAGTGAAGGGACTTGATTAAGTAGTCGGATGGTGTGCTAATGTAGGTGTCCGACTGTTTGAAGGAATAATTGAGGTGGGCCCGGTCCGTGCCCGCATTTAGGGGTCCAACTTACCATGTTCCGGCAGTAGTAACTATACTAGTCCCTGCGTACTCCCTCTGTTTTTATTTACTCCGCATTTTAGCTTTGCTCAAAGTCAATCTTTGTAAACTTTGAAAAAGTTTATAGACAGAAATAATAACATATACAATAACAAATCAATACAATTAGATTCATTATTGAACATACTTTCACATCATATAGATTTGCTATTGTAAATGTTCATATTTTTCTATAAATTTGGACAAATTTTATGTAGTTTGACTTCAGTCAAACCTAATATGCAGAGTAAATAAAAACGGAGGGAGTATCTTACTCCGTGACCAAGACAGAAGGGAAAGCGAGACAATTTATTGTTTATTTGAGCCGTTCAAGTATATCATGTGGCGTTGCTTATTTCTCATTCCTCTCCAACCCTCTTCTCCATCGATCATGCCGCCCTCCGGTCGAGTCCATCCTCCCGCACGCCTCATTTGAACATTCCGCCGAGTATCATTCGCATGTGGGCCTAGACCATGCTTGTAGTTGTAATTTGTCCGACATGCATACAGACAAACGGTTCGTTTAAAGTTTCACTTTGCCTGCACTACGTGTCGCTTCCCATCTTAGTTTTGACATCCCATTCGGTTCATGCCCCGACACATCTTGATGAGATAGATCGATGTTCAGAGATCAAGTGCGTGTCGTGCAAGGAGATAAAGGTTTGGTGTGTTTCTATGATAGAAATGACCCGGGGGGCTCTGTGGGGATCGGAGGGAGTAAATTGTACGTTCAAAAGAAAAACGAACGTACTGTACCCACCCTAGTCCTCTTTCAATCGATCTCCGGACCCCGAGATGAAACCGAGAGAGAACGAGTGGGTGCATGTGTGACACCTAAGGCGGATTCAAAATTTTGAACGGTGATCATAGCATCAGCAAATCATATATAAAGGGTATTTAATTTTCATTTCTCTTTTGAACATACAATATACTCCCTCTGGTCCTTTCTAGTTTACATATAAGTTTTATGTGTAGTCTAAGTATCTCTACTTTCATCAAACTTATAGAAAAAGTATCAACATTCAACAACGCCCAATCAATATTGTTGGATTCATATGTACTCCTAGATATGTATTCAAATAGGGATGGCTTCCAATTTGTTTTCAAACACGTGAATAGGGATGAAAATGGAGTGGAAACTTTCCGTTTTTCCAGAGGAAAAATGGAAACGGAGAGGAAATATGAAAACGGAAACGGAAATTTGCAAAACGGAAGTGGAAACAAAAACGGAACGGTGTTTTCCGATGGAACTTGCATGGAAATGGAACTTTCTGTTTCCGTGAGTATGGAATTTCTGTTTTACTATAGACCTATAACTGCTTTGTAACCCAACCACCAAAGAGAACATAATGACACAATTAGTAGAATGGATCTGAGGCCCAACTTCTACTACCACACATGTACTCAGCTTGACCCTATACGCAATTGTCCGGTACTACTACAATACTACGCTAAGTTGCTAACATAATGATACTATTTTGTAGCCATGTTAACAACTCATTAAATTTGTTTATTTTTGTGTGTATTTCTCTATGATTCAAGGGGTTTTTAAGTTCCGATCAATGCCTATTTCTGTTTCCGTATCCTCTTTGTATTCGCTCCGTGTCCGTTTCCGGTAGTATCTGTTTCCGTATTCATTTCCGGGGTTTCTGTATTTGTTTCTGCTTCTGCAAAAAAATGTGAAAACAAATATGATAGCACTCAGTTCCGTCCGTTTCTGCTCTGTTTTCATCCCTACACGTGAATGTGCTTTTCTCGTGCATGCTCTTCCTACTAGGATTTCGCCACGTATTGCCAGTCCAATAGTAACTTTTTAAGCTCCCTGTCCAATAGTACTAGTGAAGTACTGACAACATCTGCAGTAGAGTATGCAGTGTTCATAGTACTAGTAGTATACTCCCTCTATTTTTATTTACTCCGCATAAAACAAAGGGAGTACTAGGAACACTCGGTCACCTCTCTCTCTTCTAGTAGTATTAGTATAAATGACGCGGGCGGGGGTGGGGGAGGGACGTCGGTTTGCTCTCAACTGCTGTCCCACAAGCGAGCAAAAACGCAAGACAAAGCATGTTCCATTCGGTGAGCGACGTGGAGGGTCCAGCATGCCAGGGTGCAACGCGAACGCGACAAGAGCGATGTACAGTCAAAACCGATTGACCGGTCATCACCGGAACCACTAGTCACATCAGAACCTTCGCTGATCGGCCTACGCCAACCACTGTCCCAAAACCACACCTCCTCTCCAGCCCATTCCCCCACCTTTCGATCCCCTAGCCCGCATCAAGCGTCCCCTAGTTCGCCGGAAAGCCATGGTGCGCCGCAAGATCATGTACTACAAGATGCTGACGCCGGAGCGCCACGCAGAAATCGCGGCGGCGGTCAGTGCCACAGACCTCCGTTCCCAAGCTCGCTTTGCGGCGGGCCAATCCCCGAGTTCTCTGGAGCCAAGCTCCGAGGAGGAGGAAGCCGATCCAATGTTCATGGCGGAGGTAGCGGCGCAGAAGGCCCCCGATGCGTATGAGACGATGGATGTCGACTTCGTGCCGGCGTCCGAGTCCCCCATGGTGCAGGAGGACCGGGAGGCGGAGGCTCAACTCGATGCGGAGCGCGTGCATGCCGCTGCCATCGAGGCCCTCCTGCAGGCAAAACCAGACATCCTGGACTTGAACCGGGCAGTGGAGGCTCAACTCGACGCGGAGCACGCGGATGCCGCTGCCATCGAGGCCCTCCATCGGGCGGAACCGGACGTCCTGGACTTGAACCGGGCGGTGCTCGCGTTCATGCAGACACACGTCGGCAGCTACGGCTGGTTCGTGCCGACAGCCAAAGACGACGAGGCCATCTCGTTCCGTGAGCAGCGATAGTTTTTCTTTATGTTGTTATTTTAGGGATCTTTTGTTGTGTAAAAACGTATATTTATGCAAGTCGCCTGACTTTCATCATTTGGGTCAGTCAACCATTTCAGGCGGTTGGATGAATATCCTACGTCTCCTAACCCTTCTTCCTCACCTCTTCTTCTTCCCCAACATACCACCGCATGGGCCGTACAGATCTTCCCCAACACGTGGTTGGATAAATATACTGTATGAACGAAAATTATGTGTCAGCGGTAGGATGGCTGAGTTTGGCTTGATCACATGCGAGAGCACGTGTCAGTGAGGGCACGTTCCCTTGCCTGGGTCCGCGGCGTGCAGGAGCGACTGTGTCAGGGTGCGGTGTGACTGCGACAGCCGTGCACAAGTGTAGCTCCTTTTCATTTTGAAAACTTTTGGCGAGCTTGGCAAAAATGTGTGGCGAAGTATGGCAATGCAAGGCCTAGACCCAAACAGGGTACAAGTACGTACGTAGGAGTACTACTTGTCTTAAAAAACAAAAGGCGGGGTTTTCCTTCACGGGATTGATCGATACAGATCCTCGTTTGACGTGTCAATTAATGTGTATTTTTTTCTCCAACGCCCAAAGAGCTAACCATCTCACTCCTCATCGCTTGATTAATGCAGCGCCATGCAAACCAACCTTCTCACTTCCGCATGCATGCAAGGGTATATTAATGTCCTTGGTTGCTAGTACGGGGCAAACCCCATCAATTTTGCCTCGATTAGTGTCAGTGGCCGTCTGCAAATTGTAATTTTGATATACTGGCATTGTGTACAAAAAATGGAGGTAGTAACTATTTGACTTCCTTCCCCATTGCGGTGACGTCGACGATATCTCAAACGTTGTGGTTTGGCGAAGTGCCTTTGACGGAGAACACCATTGAGGGAGACCACGGTAAGTCGTTCACAAGTGCTGCCTGCAAGCCGAGACAACCGCCTTATTTGCATCCAGGAAGTACATTGAACCAAATGACGCGTAAATGTACTAGTACTACACAATAGTGTCGTCCATCCAGCTTAGTGCGGTAAGGTGGTTTCTCGAAGAAGATGATGGAGAAGCAGAGTCAGCGAAGACTGAAATGATGGTTGGTTCGTCCATGCTTTGTGATTTGACGCCTCACTGCTTTGTGATTTGTGATAGAAGGGACAGGGGAGTAGACTCTGTGCTCTATACTGTACATGCGTCCAAGCACGGGAGAAAGAGGAGAGAGATTGTATCTTTCTATTCCTTCAATCAATCCATTAGGGAGCTTCAGTTCCATCTTTTTGGCTTTGGCGGCACCATCCACAATGGTTCCCATCGATGGCAAAAGCTATTTTCACATTTGGCTACACATTGTGGATGCCCTTAACCGTACCACTTGGTTTTGCTCCTGTGTGCTATCTATACAAATCTCGATTATATTGATCTAAAAAATTATAGTATCAAGATTAGTAAAAAGGAGATGATTTTGCCGCGCGGATGGCGGGGGAGGTTTCTTATTTTTAGAGGACGTTGGCCTAGCGGTTTGCTGACATGCGGTCCCACGTGTCAGTGCTTTACCAAGCTGTCAGATTTTGGGTTCCGGCAAACCCTTGAGGTTCGAACACTGGGGTGCGCATGAAGATCTCTCTCTCTCTAGCTCGCTCTCGCAATGATCTCAAAGCCTAACTCGCCGAACCCAAAGAACAAGAGACACGAGGGTTTATACTGGTTCGGGCCACCGTTGTGGTGTAATACCCTACTCCAGTGTGGTGTGGTGGATTGCCCTGCAGGCTGATGATGAACAGTACAAGGGATGAACAGCCTCCGTAGGAGAGGTGTTCTTGAGCTCAGTGAGCTTGTGTCGTGGCCTTGGTGGAATGGTTCCGGTCCAAGATCAGGTGCCTACTACGGTGGTGGCTAGTCCTATTTATAGAGGCCCGGGTCGTCTCCCCAAATATTAGGTGGGAAGGGATCCCATAATGGCCAATTTGAAGGGGGGCAACTAGTACAAGTTATCCCGACAAAAGGTGGTCTTTGCCTGCCAAAGGCTCTGGTGGTAACGCCATCGTGGGCTCCGCGGTGACCTCCATCCTGCCATCCTGCTGGTCTTGGTCTCATTGCACCAATATGGAAACCTTTGCCTGATGCCTCGGGACTCCTCGCCTGCGCTTGCCCCTGTAGCACCAAAGAGGCAACGAGTACTCTGCGCCCGCTGGCGTCCACCTGGCCTTGGTCGTCATGGCTCACGTCACGTGCACCTCACGAGGCACCCCTTGCATTCTCCGCTCCTCGAGAGCTAGCCTAGGGAGGCTGCCCCTGAGGAGGTCTTGCATCGTCCACCTCGCGAGGCTTGGCCCCTCGCGAGGGTCTTGAGTGGTTGTTGATGAAGATGGGCCGTACCAGGCCGCTGGATGAGCCACGCCCTGGGCCGCAAGTAGGCAAGTCTAGTTACCTCCCTTCCCAGGACGCCGACAGTAGCCCCCGGGCCCAAGGCGCGCTCGTACTTGGCTTCGCGGCGAAGCCAAGGGTCAAGTGCGGAGCGCCGCATGCCCCAATAGCATGCGACCTTGATTGATGCATGGCGATTGACAGGATGTGGGCGTCTCCCCTTCCCCATGCTGCCTCGGCAACTGCCCGACTTGACGAGTCCCTGCTGCATGCAGAAAAACCATCATTACCTGCGATCATGGAGGCCGGCGGTTGGCCTCCCTCTGGCTATAAATGAGGAGAGGGGCAGAGCCCCCGTCACTCATCTCTTCCTCCATTCCGCCCGCTTCTTCTTCTTCCTCCTTGTCGCGACACTCATGGCGCCTGTTAAGAGGTTCTCGGCCGCCGAGAAGGGGAAGGCTCGGCAGGAGGGGCCGGCTCGCCACCGCCTAAGAGGGGGCGTGGTCGCCCCCGCAAGCATGCCGCAACCCCCGCTGTGGTCCCTTGTGGGCGTGGGCGAACTTCCTCGGGGTCCGGCACCATCCTTGGCGGCCGCGGCGGCGCCTCTTCGCGCGGCGGGAGCCGCCTAGGTCGTGGCAGGCCCGTTAATGAAGGGAGGCGCGGCATGGTCGCTCGGCCTCCCCGGCCACGCTTCCACTTGGCGGAGGTGCTCCCGGAGTTCGTCGTGTGGTCGGAGAACCCGGCCAGCACCTGGCTTCAGCTTCTGTGCTCCTTTGCTGGCGAGCTGCCGGCCCCCGGTCCTGGCGGCCTCTGGCTGCAGGCCGACGGCTGCTGCAACAAGGCTTCGTGGGTCGCGGTGGAGGTCTCCATCGCGGGCAACATAGCCCTGGCCCGCGGCTGGCAGACGTTCGCCCGCGCGCGCGGCCTGAGCACGCGGTGCACCCTCCACTTCAAGTACGATGGCGCAACAAGCCTCTTTGTGAGGGTGTTCGGGGAAGACGGTCGCCGTGCCGGATGCTGCCCTGAAGACAAGGATCGCGACGAAGTGCTCGGCCTTGGTGACGGCCGTGACGAGGATGAGGCTGAACTTGCCCTCGACAACGGCCGCGGCTCATCCGGCAATGACAGCTCCTCCTCCAGTGGAAGCTCCAGCAACGGCGGCTACGACCAGCCGCCACGTCGTCGGGCTCGCTTCGAGGAGGGCAGCGGATCGTCCTGTCGCCGCGCCCCTGTGAAGCGCGAGGAGATCTCCGTCTGAGTTCGAGGGGCTGATCCTCGTGAAGAGCCGCATCGTGGGAGCCGCTTTTGCTTGTCCTCTCCTTCCCTTTCCTCCTGCATTGTCAGAAACGAGTATGGGGCCCTGCGGGGGCGTGTGATGAACCATGGTGCTTATGTTGCTATTGTGGTGTGTTTATTATTTTCGGGTTGTGTCGTGAGATCTGTGCCTTATACGGGTGTAGAGGGGTAACTTAGGTTGATGCATCCGGGGTAGCTTTGACCTCATGAGGGCGCGCGCCTTTGGGCACCTGGTGGGGTTTCCCCGCTGCTGATTCGGGCGATATCGCGAAGCTGCAAAAATTCGTTAAGAAATCGTTAACCCCTCTCGCGCGAGGCCTCAGGCATGGGCTGGTCATGTCCAAACACTCCACGTCGCGGTACCCGTGGGGCACGGACTAGAAAAGGGATGCGCCGATCACAATCTCAAACGAGGGCGCCTCACGGAGACCAGGGGAGTGCGCACGCGCGCGTGCCTGTCCAGCCCCCTCGCGAGGCGTGCGGGGGAGAGCGTCGGGCAACTGCCGCCCTCCCAGGCACAAAACAAAGAATCGAGGGAAGAATCAGAGAGAAGAGGGGGTTCAACCAAGCCATCGAGAAACGCCAGAACTTCAAATTTCATTGAAAGAAAAAGGGGCGAGCCAACTACAGAAAGCAAATGAACAGCCGCGTCCGGCACCTAATCTAGTCTTCTCACCAGCGCGGAGCTAAGTGCTGCCACTAGGACGTGGGAGGGAGCCCCTGATGCCCGAGGGCGGCACTCCGGAGACTCCGGGGCGTGTACATCCCCACTCATTATTACGTGAGAGTGTCACGAGCGGAGACCTTCACAGGCACTGGGCTTTGCTTCATGGGTAGAACTTCCAGAGGTGCTGGATGTTCCAGGCGTTCTAGATGGGGATCCCGTCCTGCGTCTCCAGGCGCGCGGCGCCAGGCCTGGAGACGCGGGCGATCTTAAACGGGCCCTCCCACATGGGGGAGAGCTTGTGCAACCCTTCCCTGGAGAGCACCCGCCTCAGGACGAGATCGCCCCTCAAGCGTCCTGGAGCGGACGCTGCGACAGTGGTACCGTCGCAGCGCCTGCTAGTATCTTGCCGCTCGGAGCGAGGTTCCACGGCGGCGTTCCTCCCCTAGCACAATGTCCATCCCCCGCATGGCATCCTGCTGCGTCTCATCAAACGCTAGGACCCGCGCGGAGCGATGCCTGACCTCGTGAGGGAGAACCGCTTCTACTCCATAGACGAGGAAGAACGGGGTCTCGCCTGTTGGCTTGGTGGCGGTGGTGCGGATGGACCATAGAGTGGACTGGAGCTCGTCGTGCCAGCCCCTGCCGCAGGCTTCGAGCTTCTTCTTGAAGGTTCTAGTCTTGAGGCCTCTCAAGACCTCGGCGTTGGCGCGCTCAGCTTGGCCGTTGCTCCTGGGGTGCGCCACTGAAGCGTAGCAAATCTGCGTTCCAAGGTTAGCACAATAGGTCCTGAAGAGATTGATAGTGAACTGCGAGCTGTTGTCGGTGATGATGCGGTTAGGAACCCCGAACCGGCTCACGAGGCCCTTGATGAACTTAACTGCCGAACCGGATGGGATGGTGCGGACGGCTTCCACCTCTGCCCATTTGGTGAACTTGTCGATGGCAACGTAGAGGTAGCGGTAGCCCCCAGGCGCTCGCGGGAATGGGCCCAGGATATCCAGCCCCCAGACCATGAACGACCACGAAAGTGGGATGGTCTGGAGGCCCTAGGCCGGCTGGTGGATTTGCTTGGGATGCAATTGGTAGGCCTCGCAGGACTTCACCAGCTCGGTTGTGTCGTTGAGTGTCGTGGGCCAATAGAACCCACTGCGGAACGCCTTGCCGACCAGGGTCCGTGACGACGAGTGATGCCCGCAGTCTTCATCGTGTATGTCAGCTAGCAACTCGTTCCCCTGCTCCTTGGAGATGCATCGCAAGGAAACATCATTCGGTTGCCTTCTGTATAGCTCACCATCCTGTATGCAGTATGTCATAGCCTGCCGGGCCACGCGCTCCGTGTCCTCCTCTTTCTCCGGCAGCGTCCCTCGCGTCAGGTACGTCTTGAACTCCTCGGTCCAGCACCCCTCCCGAGGTTCAAGCGCCAGGAGAAGGCGTGCTCCTGTGGTCGAGCCACAGGCGGGGGCTCCCGAGGCTGGTGGTTGGGGGAGCTCCTCCAGAGGTGATGCCAGCCCCGCAGATGGGGGTGCTGCTGAAGGCTTGAAAAGTCGCTCCTCGAAGATGCCGGGCTCCTGGGGCAGGTGCTTGGATGCCCTTCTGGCGATGTTGTCGACTTCCTTGTTGTGCCGCGAGGCACATATTGTAGCTCCAGGCCCAAGAATTGCTTCTCCATCTTATGCACCTCCGCGAGGTATGCCCCCATGTGCTCGTCCCTCGGCTCATACACCTTCTTGGAGAAGTTGACGAGGAGCTGCGAGTCGCCCTTGATGGTGAGACGCTTCACCCCCAAGGCCGCGGCGGCCTTGAGGCCGGCGATCAACCCCTCGTATTCCGCGATGTTGTTTGAGACCTTCTCGGCCCGTTGGAAGCAGAGGTGCACTGCGTAGTATAGCTTGTCTTGAGTGGGGGAGATGAGCACGGCGCCGGCCCCCGCACCTTGGCGTGCGAAAGCGCCATCGAAGTACATGACCCAGCCATCCGGCGCTTCGCTTCCTGGCAAGAGGGATTGGCTCTCGCCTGCTTCAGGCTCCGGAGTGTCGGTCCATTCTGCCACGAAGTCGGCGAGGGCGGCTCCCTTGATGACCCTGGTTGTGCTGAACCCCAGCTGAAACGCTTGCAATTAGATGTTCCACTCGGTGACTCTTCCCATGGCGTTGGGGCTCCGGAGCACCCTCTCCTGTGGGTAAGATGGGACGACCTTAATTGGGTGGCCTTGGAAGTAATGACGTAGCTTGCGCGAGGCCACAGGAGTGCAAGCAAAAGCTTGTGTGGCATGGGGTATCGCGCCCTCGCGTCCCGCAACACCGTGCTGACGAAGTACACCGGGTGTTCAACGAGGGCGGGAGTGTCGATGGAGCGTGTGGCATCTGGGGGTTGTGGTGCCTCCCGAGGTGAAGTATCCTCAGGAGCTTGGTCACGCGTCGGGGCCTTCGCAGGCCCAGGAACGCCGTCTTGTGATGACCCACAAGTATAGGGTATCTATCGTAGTCCTTTCGATAAGTAAGAGTGTCGAACCCAACGAGGAGTAGAAGGAAATGATAAGCGGTTTTCAGCAAGGTATTCTCTACAAACACTAAAATTATCGGTAACAGATAGTTTTGTGATAAGGTAATTTGTAACGGGTAACAAGTAACAAGCGTAAATAAAGTGCAGCAAGATGGCCCAATACTTTTTGTAGCAAAGGACAAGCCTGGACAAACTCTTATATAGAGAAAAGCGCTCCCGAGGACACATGGGAATTATCGTCAAGCTAGTTTTCATCACGTTCATATGATTCGCGTTCGGTACATTGATAATTTGATATGTGGGTGGACCGGTGCTTGGGTGCTGTCCTTACTTGGAAAATCATGCCACTTATGATTAACCCCTATTGCAAGCATCCGCAACTACAAAAGAAGTATTAAGGTAAACCTAACCATAGCATGAAACATATGGATCCAAATCAGCCCCTTACGAAGCAACGCATAAACTAGGGTTTAAGCTTCTGTCACTCTAGCAACCCATCATCTACTTATTACTTCCCAATGCCTTCCTCTAGGCCCCAAACAATGGTGAAGTGTCATGTAGTCGACGTTCACATAACACCACTAGAGGAGAGACAACATACATCTCATCAAAATATCGAACGAATACCAAATTCACATGACTACTAATAGCAAGACTTCTCCCATGTCCTCAGGAACAAACGTAACTACTCACAAAGCATATTCATGTTCATAATCAGAGGGGTATTAATATGCATAATGGATCTGAATATATGATCTTCCACCAAGTAAACCAACTAGCATCAACTACAAGGAGTAATCAACACTACTAGCAACCTACAGGTACCAATCCCAGGCTATGAGACAAAGATTGGATACAAGAGATGAACTAGGGTTTTAGAGGAGATGGTGCTGGTGAAGATGTTGATGGAGATTGGCCCCCTCCCGATGAGAGGAGCGTTGGTGATGACGATGGCGATGATTTCCCCCTCCCGGAGGGAAGTGTCCCCGGCAGAACAGCTCTGCCAGAGCCCTAGATTGGTTCCGCCAAGGTTCCGCCTCGTGGCGGCGGAGTCTCGTCCCGAAAGCTTGCTTATGATTTTTTCTCGGACGAAAGACTTCATATAGCAGAAGATGGGCGCCGGAGGGCTACCAGGGGGCCCACGAGGCAGGGGGTGCGCCCAGGGGGGTAGGGCGCGCCCCCCACCCTCGTGGCCAGGGTGTGGGCCCCCTCTGGTATTTCCTTCGCTCAGTATTTTTTATTATTTCCAAAAATAACTTCCGTGGAGTTTCAGGACTTTTGGAGTTGTGCAGAATAGGTCTCTAATATTTGCTCCTTTTCCAGCCCAGAATTCCAGCTGCCGGCATTCTCCCTCTTTATGTAAACCTTGTAAAATAAGAGAGAATAGGCATAAGTATTGTGACATAATGTGTAATAACAGCCCATAATGCAATAAATATTGATATAAAAGCATGATGCAAAATGGACGTATCAACTCCCCCAAGCTTAGACCTCGCTTGTCCTCAAGCGGAAGCCGATAACGATAAATATGTCCACATGTTTAGAGATAGAGGTGTCGATAAAATAAAATACGGGCATGAGAGCATCATGATCATTCTTATAACAACGACATAAATGGATATTGTCATATTATTTCTTATGCTAAAGTAACAATCTATTCACAATGTCAAGTATGAATCAGAAACTTCATTGAGAACTAACAAACTATAATCTCAGTCATTGAAGCAATTGCCATTTATCATAGCATCAGAAAGAGTCAATATAAGAGCTTTTCAGCAGGTCCACATACTCAACTATTATTTAGTCTTTCACAATTGCTAACACTCATGCAATACTTGTGGTTACGGAGTTTTAATCGGACACAGAGGAAGATAGGGGCTTATAGTTTCGCCTCCCAACCTTTTACCTCAAGGGTAATGTCAACAATAATAGTTCATGCTAACTTACATCCAATTATATATATATATATATATCAGGATCTTTCCAACACAATGTGCTTGCCAAAGGATAAAATGTAAAAGGAAAGGTGAAGATCACCATGACTCTTGCGTAAGATAGAAGATAAAAGTAAAAGATAGGCCCTTTGCAGAGGGAAGCAGAGGTTGTCATGCGCTTTAAGGGTTGGATGCACAAAATCTTAATGCGAAAGAACGTCACTTTATATTGCCACTTGTGATATGGACCTTTATTATGCAGTCCGTCGCTTTTATTTCTTCCACATCACAAGATCGTATAAAGCTTATTTTCTCCCACACTAATAAGTCATACATATTTAGAGAGCAATTTTTATTGCTTGCACCGATGACAACTTACTTGAAGGATCTTACTCAATCCATAGGTAGATATGGTGGACTCTCATGGCAAAACTGGGTTTAAGGGAATTTGGAAGCACAAGTAGTATCTCTACTTGGTGCAAAGAATTTGGCTAGCATGTGGGAGAAAGGCAAGCTCAACATGTTGGATGATCCATGACAATATACTTTATTTCAGATATAAGAAAACATAACCCATTACGTTGTCTTCCTTGTCCAACATCAACTCTTTAGCATGTCATATTTTAATGAGTGCTCACAATCATAAAAGATGTCCAAGATAGTATATTTATATGTGAAACCTCTCTTTATTTATTACTTCCTATTAATTGCAACGATGACCAAATACTATGTTTGTCAACTCTCAACAATTTTTAATCATCATACTCGTTATATGTGAAGTCATTCCTCTCCATAAGATCAATATGATCTCTTTATTTCTTTTTATTCTTTCTTTTTCTTTTATTCCCTCAAGATCATAGCAAGATAATCAAGCCCCTGACTCAACACTAATCTTTATTATATATAGCTCACGGACTCGATTACATAAAGGGATCATAAGGCAAAACTCAAAACTAAATCGTACTAAAACTTTATTCTACTAGATCAAGATATTACTAAAAGGATCGAACTAAGAAATACGGTAAAGATAGGAGTGTGATGGTGATATGATACCGGGGCACCTCCCCCAAGCTTGGCAGTTGCCAAGGGGAGTGCCCATACCCATGTGATTATGTCTCCCTTGCTGGTGAAGAAGATGGTGGTGATGATGGGTAGTCGCACATCGAGCGTAAGAGATCCTCCAACTTGCGGATAATGCCCTTGAGTGCGACGATATGATCCTTCAGCAAAATATTTTCATGTGTGAGATACTTGTTTTTTATACGAGCTAACTCAATCATCTTGAAAGCTTCAATCTCAGTTGGGGTGAAGAGAGGTGGAAGGGTGTCTTCTTCTTCTGCTGCCGGAGCTTGATCTTCCATAGTCTTCTTGATCCCATCATCCTTGTTGATCTCCTCGGGTTCTTCTCTCTTCATCTCTATCTTCATCAGCCAAGCATCGTTGCCCTGATTGCTGGAGGAGGAAGACGACATGATGCCTGGCCTTCACGACTCTGATAGAAAACATCTCGAAACAGGAACATAGGATATTTGCATGATACAAGAGTCAAAACCTTCGGGAGACTATATAATGAATTTTTACCGACCGAGAGAAGTATCATGCAAGAAAACGGAGTCCGGAGAGTGCACGAGGTGCCCACGAGGCAGGGGGCGCGCCCAGGGGGGTAGGGCGCGCCCTCCACCCTCGTGGAGGCCTTGTGTCCTTCCCGGACTGCTTCTTATTTTCCTATTTTTCGAAATATTCCAAAACGGAGAAAATTTGCCACCCCACGAGGCAGGGGGCGCGCCCAGGGGGGTAGGGTGCGCCCTCCACCCTCGTGGAGGCCTTGTGTCCTTCCCGGACTGCTTCTTAGTTTCCTATTTTTCGAAATATTCCAAAACGGAGAAAATTTGCCATTAGAACTATTTTTGAGTCGATTTACTTACCGTACCACATACCTATTCCTTTTCGGAGTCTGAAACGTTCTGGAAAGTGTCTCTTATGTATTCCTTCGGGGTTACGGTTTCGATAACATTAGTTTCAACATTTATAGGATTACCTGAGATATAATGTTTGATTCTTTGACCGTTCACCACCTTTGGATTTGTGCCTTCGAAGTTGTTGATTTTTATGGCACCGGAACGATAGACCTCCTCGATAACGTAAGGGCCTTCCCATTTAGAGAGAAGTTTTCCTGCAAAAAATCTTAAACGAGAGTTGTATAACAATACATAATCACCTACATTAAACTCACGCTTTTGTATCCATTTGTCATGCCATCTTTTAACTTTTTCCTTAAACAACTTGGCATTCTCATAGGCTTGGGTTCTCCATTCATCAAGTGAGCTAATGTCAAATAACCTCTTCTCACCGGTAAGTTTGAAATCATAATTGAGCTCTTTAATAGCCCAATATGCCTTATGTTCTAGTTCGAGAGGTAAGTGACATGCTTTTCCATAAACCATTTTATACGGAGACATACCCATAGGATTTTTATATGCAGTTCTATAGGCCCATAATGCATCATAAAGTTTCTTGGACCAATTCTTTCTAGATCTATTAACAGTCTTTTGCAAAATTAATTTAAGCTCTCTATTGCTCAATTCTACTTGACCACTAGACTGTGGGTGATAAGGAGATGCAATTCTATGATTAACATCATACTTGGCAAGCATTTTACGAAAGGCACCATGAATAAAATGTGAACCACCACCAGTCGTTAAATATCTAGGGACTCCAAACCTCGGAAAAATAACTTCTTTAAGCATCTTAATAGAGGTGTTATGATCAGCACTACTAGTTGGAATAGCTTCTACCCACTTAGTAACGTAATCAACAGCAACTAAAATATGTGTATACCCATTGGAGGAAGGAAAAGGTCCCATATAATCGAAGCCCCAAACATCAAATGGTTCAATAACAAGTGAATAATTCATAGGCTTTTCTTGACGTCTACTAATATTACCAATTCTTTGACATTCATCACAAGATAAGACAAACTTACGAGCATCCTTGAAGAGAGTAGGCCAATAAAAACCGGATTGCAATACCTTATGCGCAGTTCTATCTCTAGCGTGGTGTCCTCCATAAGCTTCGGAGTGGCACTTGCGTAGGATCTATTCCTGTTCATGCTCAGGTACACAACGTCTAATAACACCATCTACTCCTTCTTTATAAAGATGTGGGTCATCCCAGAAGTAGTGTCTCAAATCATAGAAAAACTTTTTCTTTTGCTGGTGTCTGAAACTAGGTGGTATAAATTTAGCAACAATGTAATTATCAGCATACCATGGAGCAGTACGAGAAGCATTTATGACAGCTAATTGTTCATCAGGAAAGCTATCATCAATAGGTAGTGGGTCATCAAGAACATTCTCTAACCTAGACAAGTTGTCTGCAACGAGATTCTCAGCCCCCTTCCTATCATCTTGCAGGGCCTGATCATCTACGGGCGTCGTCGTGGCTTTAGCAGCGTCGCCTTGGTGTCGCGTTGTCTCAGCCGAGGGTGTGGCATTACGCGGCATGCTCTTGTCCTGGCGCTCCTCCCGGACGGCCACCAATGCCGCGCTGGCTGAGTGAGGCGTGGCAGCCAGGTATAGCACCTGGGGCTCGAGGGGACGAGGCACTACCATCACCGGTGGGCTGGTCAAGTATCTCTTGAGGTCTTGAAACGCCAGGTCGGCCTTTGGGGTCCATTCGAATGGGCCCTTCTTCTTCATCAGCTTGAAGAATGGCAAGGCACGCTCCCCCAGCTTGGAGATGAAGCGCCCCAGCGAGGTCACGCAGCCTGCGAGATTCTGCATTTCCTTCAGGATTTGCGGCGGGCTCATGTCTTCTATTGCTTTGACCTTCTCCGGATTGGCCTTGATCCCCCGGTGCGACACGAGGAAGCCCAGCAGCTTGCCGGAAAGGACACCAAACACACACTTCTCCGGGTTGAGCCGCAGGTCCACCTGGCGCAGGCTGGTGAAGGTCTCCTCCACGTCCTGAATGAGGTTTCTTGCTTCCCGAGATTTTACCACGATGTCGTCGACATAGGCTTCTGCGTTCCTCCCTAGCTACTAGCCCAAGGCGATGTGCATCAACCGCTGGAAGGTCGCCCCTGCGTTGCATAGTCCAAACGACATGCAGGTGTAGCAGTATACCCCGCATGGAGTCAAGAAGGCCATCTTCTCCACGTCCTCCACCGCCATCTTGATCTGGTGGTAGCCCGAGAACACATCCAGGAAGCATAGCAGGTTGCACTCGGCGGTGGAGTCGACGATCTGGTCGATGCGCGGGAGCGAGAACGGCTCTTGGGGGCAGGCTTTGTTGAGGTTGGTGAAGTCGACACACATGTGTTCCTTCCCGCCCTTCTTGGGGACGACGAGAAGGTTTGCCAACCATTCCGGGTACCGTACCTCGCGACTGACACCC
This sequence comes from Triticum aestivum, assembly GCF_018294505.1. Classification (NCBI taxonomy): domain Eukaryota; kingdom Viridiplantae; phylum Streptophyta; class Magnoliopsida; order Poales; family Poaceae; genus Triticum; species Triticum aestivum. The sequence continues at coordinate 213,658,854 of NC_057808.1, forward strand.
ACCTCTTCTAGCTTGCGAGTTTCTTGAACAATGAAGGCCTGCTTCTCCGTGGATTGCCGCCGCGCCTTCTACTTCACGGGGTGCACATTGGGGCACACCCTTAAGTGATGCTCGATTACCCCCGGGGACCCCCACCAGCTGCTTGCGCTCCCAGGCGAATACCTCCTTGTTCGCGCGCAAGAACTTTACCAATGCCTCCTCTTGGCCTGGGTCGAGGTTGGCGCCTATGGTGAAGGTGGCTCCCGAGGACCTATCTTCCTCGACCGGGACTTGCTTCGTTTCGGCCCGATCTTGAGTGAACAACTGCTTTTTCTTCGCCGGTGCGGCCTCCTTAGCCCCCGGAGCTGCTTCGTCGGCTGGGTGCACTGCTGCTGCGGCCCTGAAGGCGAGCTTGAGGGCCGCCAATGCCTCCTTGGTGTCTCCAGCCACGGTGAGGACGCCGCTGCTGCTCGGCATCTTCATGAGGTTGTAGGCCGGATGGGTCACTGCCATGAACTGAGCTAAGGCAGGGTACCCGAGGATGGCATTGTACGGGAGGTCGATGCGGGTGATGTCGAAGTCGATCAGCTCGGTGCGATAGTTGTACCTGGTACTGAAGGTGACCGGAAGGCGTATTTGCCCCAGGGGGCTGGTGGACCCGCTGCCGACCCCGGAGAAAGGCTTGGTGGGGCGGAGCCGGCCATACGGCACGTGAAGCAAGCCGAAAGCTTCCACGAAGAGCATGTTGAGGCCCACTCCGCCGTTGATGAGTGTCTTGGTCATGGCGACGTGGCAGATGGTGGGCGTGCAGAGCATTGGGAGCGCGCCTGAGCCGGCAGTGGTAGTGGGGTGATCCTCTAAGTCGAAGGTGAGGTCGGCCTTGGGCACCGCCCATCCTGGGGGGGGGGCTCCCTGCTGCACAGAGGCGGCGCCGATCTGGTGGAAGAACTGCTTGACGTGGCGGTCCGTGGGTGGCGCTTGCGAGCCGCCAAGGAGGGCCGCGACGGTGACAGGCGCCGGTGCCGCGAAGCGCACGACAAAAAGGCCGCGCAGCTCTTCCCAAGAAGACACGGAGGACCCTGGCAGGTTGAGCAACCAGGCGCGCGGCGCGTCAACGAGGGCCATGGGGAACCAGTTGGCCATGACCTTGTCGTCGCCTCCCGCCTCCAGGACGGCCTCCTCGTAAGTCAGCAGGAAGGTCGACGGATCCGCCGCGCCGTCGAAATGAGGTGGCATCTCTGGCCTAAACTTGGGCGGCCACCGCACCCGTCGCAAGGTGGGGGTGAAGGCCCTGAGCCCCCTGGTACCGTCGTGGTCGCCCGTTGATCCAGCCGGTAGAGCAGCGCCGGCCATGGGGACCGGACGGAGAAGCGGAGCCGATGGAGAAGCGGAACTTTGGCGCACCCCTACCTGGCGTGCCAAATGTCGGATTCTAGGTTCCGGCAAACCCTTGAGGTTCGAATACTGGGGTGCGCACGAAGATCTCTCTCTCTCTAGCTCGCTCTCGCAACGATCTCAAAGCCTAACTCGCCGAACCCAAAGAACAAGAGACACGAGGGTTTATACTGGTTCGGGCCACCGTTGTGGTGTAATACCCTACTCCAGTGTGGTGTGGTGGATTGCCTTGCAGGCTGATGATGAACAGTACAAGGGATGAACAGCCTCCTAAGGAAAGGTGTTCTTGAGCTCGGTGAGCTTGTGTGGTGGCCTTGGTGGAATGGATCCGGTCCAAGATCAGGTGCCTACTACGGTGGTGGCTAGTCCTATTTATAGAGGCCCAGGTCCTCTCCCAATATTAGGTGGGAAGGGATCCCACAACGGCCAATTTGAAGGGGGACAACTAGTACAAGTTATCCTGACAAAAGGTGGTCTTCGCCTACCAAAGGCTCTGGTGGTAACACCGTCGTGGGCTCCGCGGTGACCTCCGTCCTGCCATCCTGCTGGTCTTGGTCTCGTTGCACCAATATGGAAACCTTTTCCTGATGCCTCGGGACTCCTCGCCTGCGCTTGCCCCTTTAGCACCAAAGAGGCAACGAGTACTCTGCGTCCGCTGGCGTTCGCCTGGCCTTGGTCGTCATGTCTCACATAACGTGCACCTCGCGAGGCGCCCCTTGCATAGATATCTCCGCTCCTTGGGAGCCAGCCTAGGGAGGCTGCCCCTAAGGAGGTCTTGCGTCGTCCGCCTCGCGAGGCTTGGCCCCTCGCGAGGGTCTTGAGTGGTTGTTGATGAAGATGGGCCATACCAGGCCGCTGGATGAGCCACGCCCTAGGCCGCAGGCAGGCAAGTCTGGGTACCCCCGTTCCCAGGACACTGACACAAGCTGATCCGCGTCCCACATGAGGCAGAACAACGGCAGAAGCAACACGTGGTTAACTTGAAGAAGATGAGGGAGAAGCGGATTTAGCAACGAGTGAAATGATGGTTGCTTCGTCCCTCCAACTTCTTTTTTTAGCATTATTACTTCGTCCCTCCAACTTAACTGCGAAAAAGGTGCAGCTTTGTGATTTGACGCCTCATTGCTCATTACTACGCCGGCGCCATGACTGGGGTGCTTCACCCCTGCTGCTCTGCACTGTTATTTCGGTATGGCACGTGGACCCGGTTGCTTGACGTCCCACATGTCGGCAAAAGGGACTAGAACATTTATGAAAGCGAGCGCTCCACTCTTACGACGGAGGAGTACATGACACGGCGGCCTAGTGAACTAATAATTGTACTATAGTACTACTATAGTTTTGCTATTTGGCACGATCCATCGATACAAACCCGATTAAATAGGCAAGGGCGGGATTTTTCCCGCGCGGTAGATGATACTAGCCATACATTTCAAAGGCAATTTTAGTGTATGCAAACTGAATAATTAAGTAACAATATGAGGTCTAGTAAAACTAAAAACACATATGATTTATTGTGTTAGAGTGTAGTAGTAGTGATGTATTGCATAGTTGTTAGATGTAACATGCGAGAACGTGTAGAGATGTACTTTTGGAGGGCCTACAGAGAGAAATTGTGCATAAAGTGGATTCAAATATTTGTATTCGTCTTCACATTATTTGTAACTCATATCTACGGTTTGTACAGTAGACATGAATGCTTGTTCGCTCTTACGAAACCAGTACAACAATAATGGGGTGGCGTGCGCCAATTTAGGCACTGACACGTTGGCCTACTCGGCTCCACACACACACACACACAAACAGAGAGAGAGAGAGAAGAGATAAATAGACGGGCGGCCAATGTATTTCAAGCGAAAAGTGTAATATGGTCACCGGACTTCAGAATACGCTCATTACGGTCACTATATACGTTTTGCGGTGATTATACGGTCACTTGCTCACCGTTCAGCCTCGGATTGCACTCTGTTAACTGGCCAAATAGTCTGTGTGGCACTATGTTGACTAGTTAAATTGCCCATGTTCCTTGTGGGTTCCACCTATCAATTCGCATAGGAAAAAGTTCAGATAAACACAAATTTACGCAGGCATGACAAGACTCCAACCCGTGCACAGGAACCACCTGGTTGTGTATGTGTCTGTCAGGGCCTGATGTGTGCGCATGCACGTGAAGGTTGAGCACTTGAGCGTGAGAGTGTGTGTTGGTCGTGTGGTGTGCGCATGCATGCGTGCGTGTGAGTGTTGCGTGCGTGCGTGACTGTGTGTGTACGTGTGAGTGTTGCGTGCGTGCGTGGTTGCGTGTGTGAGTGTGAGTGTTGGGTGCATGCAGTTTGTGTGCATGCATGCGTGTGTGTATAATCACCATGCCAGCTCATGTGTGTTAAAACAGACGGCTCAACATGCCAATACAAGGCCACCTTGTACGTTGTGCCCGCGGTCATGACTTCGAACCATCGTCCAATATTTTTTTATCATTTATTTTCATTCTTATACACACTGACAGGTGGACCCAATGGTAGTGAGATAATGTGATGCAACACTAGAGGTGCCACGTGGAGCATTTAACTGGTCAACTAGTCATGTCTTGAGCAAATACAGATCTGTACGGTGAGCCCGCGACTGTATAATAACCACAAAACATAAATGGTGACCATAATGAGTGGATTCTGAAGTCCAATGTACGTATTGTGCTTTTGCTTCAAATACAATGATCGTCACTATATATATTGCGAGAGAAAGATGAAACATGCGTGAATGTGATGGGGGCGTAGTTTAGAGGACCTGGAGATAGTTTGTGTGTGTACGTGAAAGGGGCATAGTGGGGGTGTATGTGATGGAGAGAGAGATGCTATTTGTTTCTCTTTATTATGAATAAATTTATATATAGTATAAAAATATAAAAATTCACAGTGCGGAATAAATATCATTGGGGGCACCATGCAATGCAAATTAACGTTCATACTCCTCCATATAACTTTGTAATATTGTATATATGTAGAAATTCTAAAATAATTTTTTGCCACACTTTGTGTGGCTTTATTTAAGAGGAATGTTGTATGCGAAATAAACATGAAGAGAGGGCTTTTTTGATCAATGGGGTACATGATGTAACATGTGTGAATTTGTAGTTGATGTATTTGGCAGGGCCTAGAGCGGTATGTGTATGTATTACGTATTCGAGAGGGGCATGGATAGAGGGGCCGGCGGGGGGGGGGGGGGGAGATAGCAAGAGAAATGAGAGAGGTCTAGAGAGAGAGAGACGAATAGGATGTCATGGCGAGAGATGCCCTCTAGTGTGTATATGCAAGGGGGGAGGGGATAGAGGCACGAGGAGAAAATATTTTGTGTGCTGTCTGTGTTGGTATGTGTGGGTGTGAGAGATAACGAGACCTGGGGGCAGAGGGTGTGTCACCGCGTGAGGTCCGGTGGGCCGAGGTGAGGCCCTTGGTTCGGTTCCGTCCTGCGCCACATTGGTCGGCCCGTGACGCATTTAGGGAGACCCATGGAGGACTAGTCATACAAGACAAAGATAGCAGAGTCGTGAAGGATTCTGTGTCCACTGACAAAGCCGGCTAGGATTTGTAACCCTAGGTCCTCGGACTAAGGTAACCCCTTATCTCTGATATTACTATTCATCCAACCTAACTTTAAGGGGCATCCTACAGAATGCTCTGCTAGAATCATACTCATCAATTAGGAAGAGAGGTGGAGACAATGCGTGAGAGACAAGCCTAAAGATAATATGCGTGCGGGAGACACGTAGGCGGGTCTATGTACATAGAAAGGGTCAATGGGGATTGTGCGTGTGTATGCTTGTGAGAGGAAGAGTGCTTGTGATAAAGGTTAGTGAAAACAGTCATAAATGGTTACGAGATGGAGGGAGGGTTATATCGAGAGCATGTCTGCGAGAAAGACACCTCGGGAGAGAGTATGTGAGCATGTGTGAGAGACCACTGATGGATATACACCGTGTGCATGTATGTGTGTGAGAGAAAGTAAGCGTGTGTGTGTGAGGAGGGGCCTATGGAGAGTGAAACTACACGTAAAAGACTGATGTACACATTGATTAAAAATATAAATTGTATCCAAATATTAGGATGGGATCATAATATTTGCAATTCGCGTAAGGAACGGTCATTGATCCATCAGACATCTATATTCTATCGAATTTGAGCATGTCTATGTTAATATTCGACATAATTGATCCACAAGGTTAGTATTTTGAACTCCAAACAATGCATCGCTTTAGCAATCGAATATAAACGTGAGTATAGTTCATGTTGTATGTGTAAAGCACATTATACATACAAAAGTTACACAATGAACATTATAAATAGCTAGCCATGAACTAGCATACATTTGAATTCAACTTAAGGTGGTTTAAAAAATCCGAATTCAACATGAAGTCCATTCAACTATTTGAATTTGATATCATGGCATTTGCAAATCATACCTAAATTATGGGGGCATCAATCTTTGTTCTGCTTTTGTACATAATAGCATATATAGTCGTGTACAAAATAGATTCAAATTTACCTCCTCCATTCCAAAATAGTCGTAGTTATAGGATTTCCTGATGGGAACATAGCATGCAATTTCAAAAAATATCCTATGCTCACGCAAGATCTATCTAGGAGATGCATAGCAAGGAGAGGGGGAGAGTGTGTCCACATACCCTCGTAGACCGAAAGCGGAAGCATTAGGTTAACGCGGTTGATGTAGTCGAACGTCTTCATGATCCAACCGATCCAAGTACCGAACGTACGGCACCTCCGTGTTCAGCACACATTCAGCTCGATGACGTCCCTCGAACTCTTGATCCAGCAGAGGGTCGAGGGAGAGTTCCGTCAGCACGACGGCGTGGCGACGGTGATGGTGATGTGATCCGCGCAGGGCTTCGCCTAAGTACTATGACGCTATGACAGGAGGAGTAAACTGTGGAGGGGGGCACCGCACATGGCTAAGAGAATAATTGTTGTGCATTTGGGGTGCCCCCTGCCCACGTATATAAAGGAGGGGAGGAGGATGTGGCTGGCCCTAGGGGTGGCACGCTATGGGGGGGGAGTCCTACTAGGACTCCACTCCTAGTAGGATTCGCCCCCCTTCCTTCCAACAGAGAGGGTAAAGGGGAAAGAGGGGAGAGGGAGAAGGAAAGGCGGGGCCGCGCCCCCACCCCTTGTCCAATTTGGATTGGGCAGGGGGAGGCGTGCGCCTCCTCTTGTGGCCTTCCTCCCTCTCTCCACTATGGCCCATGAGGCCCATTAACTTTTTCGGGGGGGGGGGGGTCTGATAACCTCCCGGTACTCCGATAAATCCTCGAACCTCTTCGGAACCATTCCGGTGTCCGTATATAACCTTCCAATATATCAATCTTTACCTCTCAACCATTTCGAGACTCCTCGTCATGACCATGATCTCATCCGGGATTCCGAATAAACTTCGGTCACCAAAACACATAACTCATAATACAAATCATCATCGAACGTTAAGCGTGCGGACCCTACGGGTCCGAGAACTATGTAGACATGACCGAGACACATCTCCGGTCAATACCAATAGTGGAACCGGGATGCTCATATTGGTTCCTACATATTCTACGAAGATCTTTATCGGTCAAACCGCATAACAACATACATTATTCCCCTTGTCATGATATGTTACTTGCCCGAGATTCGATCATCGGTATCAACATACCTAGTTCAATCTCATTACTGGCAAGTCTCTTTACTCGTTCCGTAATGCATCATCCCACAACTAACTCATTAGTCACATTGCTTGCAAGGCTTATAGTGATGTGCATTACCGAGAGGGCCCAGAGATACCTCTCCGATACTCAGAATGACAAATCCTAATCTCGATCTATGCCAACCCAACAAACACCTTCAGAGACACCTGTAGAGCATCTTTATAATCACCTAGTTACGTTGTGACATTTGATAGCACACAAGGTGTTCCTCCGGTATTCGGGAGTTGCATAATCTAATAGTCAGAGGAATATGTATAAGTTATGAAGAAAGTAATAGCAATAAAACTAAACGATCATAATGCTAAGCTAACGGATGGGTCTTGTCCATCACATCATTCTCTAATGATGTGATCCCATTCATCAAATGACAACACATGTCTATGGTCAGGAAACATAACCATCTTTGATTAACGAGCTAGTCAAGTAGAGGCATACTAGGGACACTCTGTTTTGTCTATGTATTCACACATGTACTAAGTTTCCGGTTAATACAATTCTAGCATGAATAATAAACATTTATCATGATATAAGGAAATATAAATACCAACTTTATTATTGCCTCTAGGGCATATGTCCTTCAGTCTCCCACTAGCACTAGAGTCAGTAATCTAGATTACATAGTAATGATTCTAACACCCATGGAATCTTGGTGCTGATCATGTTTTGCTCATGGAAGAGGCTTAGTTAACGGGTCCGCAACATTCAGATCTGTATGTATCTTGCAAATCTCTTTGTCTCCCTCCGTGACTTGAACGCGGATGGATTTGAAGCGTCTCTTGATGTGGTTGGTTCTCTTGTGAAATCTGGATTCCTTCGCCAAGGCAATTGCTCCAGTATTGTCACAAAAGATTTTCATTGGACCCGATGCACTAGGTATTACACCTAGATCGGATATGAACTCCTTCATCCAGACTCCTTCATTTGCTGCTTCCGAAGCAGCTATGTATTCCGCTCCACACACAGATCCCGCCACGACGCTCTTCTTGGAACTGCACCAACTGACAGCTCCACCATTCAATATAAATACGTATCCGGTTTGTGACTTAGAGTCATCCGGGTCAGTGTCAAAGCTTGCATCAACGTAACCATTTACGACAAGCTCTTTGTCACCTCCATAAACGAGAAACATATCCTTAGTCCTTTTCAGGTATTTCAGGATGTTCTTGACCGCTGTCCAGTGATCCACTCCTGGATTACTTTGGTACCTCCCTGCGAAACTTATAACAAAGCACACATCAGATCTGGTACACGGCATTGCATACATGAAAAAACCTATGGCTGAGGCATAGGGAATGACTTTCATTTTCTCTCTATGTTATGCAGTGGTCGGGCATTGAGTCTGACTCAACTTCACACCTTGTAGCACAGGCAAGAACCCTTTCTTTGACTGATCCATTTGAACTTCTTCAAAACTTTATCAAGGTATGTGCTTTGTGAAAGTCCAATTAAGTGTCTTGATCTATCTCTATAGATCTTGATGCCCAATATATAAGCAGCTTCACCAAGGTCTTTCATTGAAAGATTCTTATTCAAGTATCCTTTTATGCTATCCAGAAATTCTGTATTATTTCCAATCAACAATATGTCATCCACATATAATATTAGAAATGCTACAGAGCTCCCACTCACTTTCTTGTAAATACTAGCTTCTCCGAAAGTCTGTATAAAACCATATGCTTTGATCACACTATCAAAGCGTATATTCCAACTCCGAGATGCTTGCACCAGTCCATAAATGGATCGCTTGAGTTTGCACACTTTGTTAGCACCTTTAGGATCGACAAAACCTTCTGGTTGCATCATAGACAACTCTTATTTAAGATTTCCATTAAGGAATGCAATTTTGACATCCATTTGCGTAATCATAAAATGCGGCAATTGCTAACATGATTTGGACAGACTTAAGCATCGCTACGAGTGAGAAAGTCTCATCGTAGTCAACTCCTTGAACTTGTCAAAAACCTTTTGCAACAAGTCGAGCTTTGTAGACAGTAATATTACCGTCAGCGCCAGTCTTCTTCTTGAAGATCCATTTATTCTCTATGGCTGGCCGATCATCGGGCAAGTCAACCAAAGTCCTCACTTTGTTCTCATACATGGATCCAATCTCAAATTTCATGGCCTCAAGCCATTTCACGGATCTGGGCTCATCATCGCTTCCTCATAGTTCGTAGGTTCGTCATGGTCTAGTAACATGACCTCCATAACAGGATTACCGTACCACCCTGGTGCAGACCGTACTCTGGTTGACCTACGAGGTTCGGTAGTAACTTGATCTAAAGTTTCATGATCATCATCATTAGCTTCCTCACTAATTGGTGTAGGGATCACTGGAACTAATTTCTGTGATGAACTACTTACCAATTCGGGAGAAGGTACAGTTACCTCATCAAGTTCTACTTTCCTCCCACTCACTTCTTTCAAGAGAAACTCCTTCTCTAGAAAGGATCCATTCTTAGCAACAAATATCTTTCCTTCGGATCTGTGATAGACGTGTACCCAACAGTTTCCTTTGGGTATCCTATGAAGACACATTTCTCCAATTTGGGTTCGAGCTTATCAGGTTGAAGCCTTTTCACATAAGCATCAGAACCCCAAATTTTAAGAAACGACAGCTTAGGTTTCTTGCTAAACCACAGTTCATATGGTGTCGTCTCAACGGATTTAGATGGTGCCCTATTTAACGTGAATGCAACCGTCTCTAAAGCATAACCCCAAAACGATAGTGGTAAATCGGTAAGAGACATCATAGATCGCACCATATCTAATAAAGTACGGTTACGACGTTCGGACACACCATTACGCTGTGGTGTTCCAGGTGGCGTGAGTTGCGAAACTATTCCACATTGTTTCAAATGAAGACCAAACTCATAACTGAAATATTCACCTCCATGATCAGATCGTAGAAACTTTATCTTCTTGTTACGATGACTTTCCACTTCACTCTAAAATTCTTTGAACTTTTCAAATGTTTCAGACTTATGTTTCATTAAGTAGATATACCCATATCTGCTCAAATCATCTATGAAGGTAAGAAAATAACGATACCCGCTGTGAACCTCAATACTCATCGGACTACATACATCAGTATGTGTTATTTCCAATAAGTCAGTGGTCGCTCCATTGTTCCGGAGAACGGAGTCTTAGTCATCTTGCCCATGAGGCATGGTTCGCAAGCATCAAGTGATTCCAAAATCCCATCAGCATGGAGTTTCTACATGCGTTTTACACCAATATGACCTAAACGGCAGTGCCACAAATAAGTTGCACTATCATTATTAACTTTGCATCTTTTGGCTTCAATATTATGAATATGTGTATCACTACGATCGAGATTCAAAAAAATAGACCACTCATCAAGTGTGCATGACCATAAAAGATATTACGCATATAAATAGAACAACCATTATTCTCTGATTTAAATGAATAACAGTCTCGCATCAAACAATATCCAGTTATAATGTTCATGCTTAACGCTGGCACCAAATAACAATTATTCAGGTCTAAAACTAATCCCGACGGTAGATGTAGAGGTAGCGTGCCGACGACGATCATATCAACCTTGGAACCATTTCCGACGCGCATCGCCACCTCGTCCTTAGCCAATCTTCGTTTAATCCGTAGCCCCTATTTCGAGTTGCAAATATGAGCAACAAAACCAGTATCAAATACCCAGGCGCTACTACGAGCATTAGTAAGGTACACATCAATAACATGTATATCAAATATACCTTTCACTTTTCCATCCTTCTTATCCGCCAAATACTTGGGGCAGTTCTGCCCTTTCGAGTAGAAGCACTCAGTTTCAGGCTTAGGTCTAGACTTGGGCTTCTTCCCTTGAGCTCCAACTTGCTTGTTGTTCTTCTTGAAGTTCCCCTTCTTCCCTTTGTCCTTTTTCTTGAAACTAGTGGTCTTGTTAACCATCAACACTTGATGCTCCTTCTTGATTTCTACATCCGCAGCCTTTAGCATCGCGAAGAGCTCGGGAATAGTCTTTTCCATCCCTTGCATATTATAGTTCATCACAAAGCCTTTATAGCTTGGTGGCAGTGATTGAAGAACTCTGTCAATGACACTTTCATTAGGAAGATTACCTCCCAGCTGAGTCAAGTGGTTATGGTACCCAGACATTCTTAGTATGTGTTCACTGACAGAACTATTCTCCTCCATCTTGCAGCTATAGAACTTGTTGGAGACTTCGTATCTCTCAACTCGGGCATTTGCTTGAAATATTAACTTCAACTCCTGGAACATATCATATGCTCCATGACGTTCAAAACGTCTTTGAAGTCTGGATTCTAAGCCGTAAATCATGGCACACTAAACTATCGAGTAGTCATCAGCTTTGCTTTGCCAGACGTTCATAACGTCCGGAGTTGCTCCTGCAGCGGGTCTTGCACCTAGCGGTGCTTCCAAGACGTAATTCTTCTATGCAGCAATGAGGATAATCCTCAAGTTACGGACCCAGTCCGTGTAGTTGCTACCATCATCTTTCAACTTAGCTTTCTCTAGGAACGCATTAAAATACAAGGGAACGGTAGCACGGGCCATTGATCTACAACAACATAGATATGCAAAAACTATCAGGACTAAGTTCATGATAGATTTAAGTTCAATTAATCATATTAATTAAGAACTCCCACTTAGATAGACATCCCTCTAGTTATCTAAATGATCACGTGATCCATTTCAACTAAACCATGTCCGATCATCATGTGAGATGGAGTAGTTTTCAATGGTGAACATCACTATGTTGATCATATCTACTATATGATTCACGTTCGACCTTTCGGTCTCAGTGTTCCGAGGCCATATCTGCATATGCTAGGCTCGTCAAGTTTAACCTGAGTATTCTACATGTGCAAAACTGGCTTGCACCCGTTGTATGTGAATGTAGAGCTTATCACACCTGATCATCACGTGGTGTCTCGGCACGACGAACTGTAGCAACGGTGCATACTCAGGGAGAACACTTGTACCTTGAAATTTAGTGAGGGATCATCTTATAATGCTACCGCCGTACTAAGCAAAATAAGATGCATAAAGGATAAACATCGCATGCAATCAAAATATGTGACATGATATGGCCATCATCATCTTGTGCCTTTGATATCCATCTCCAAAGCACCGTCATGATCTCCATCGTCACCGGCTTGACACCTTGATCTCCATCGTAGCGTCGTTGTCGTCTCGCCAACTATTGCTTCTACGACTATCGCTACCGCTTAGTGATAAAGTAAAGCAATTACATGGCAATTGTATTTCATACAATAAAGCGACAACCATAAGGCTCCTGCCAGTTGCCGATAACTTTTACAAAACATGATCATCTCATACAACAATTTATATCTCATCACGTCTTGACCATATCACATCACAACATGCCCTGGAAAAACAAGTTAGACGTCCTCTACTTTGTTGTTGCAAGTTTTACGTGGCTGCTACAGGCTTCTAGCAAGAACCGTTCTTACCTACGCATCAAAACCACAACGATTTTTTTGTCAAGTGTGCTGTTTTAACCTTCAACAAGGACCGGCCGTTGTCAAATTCGATTCAACTAAAGTTGGAGAAACAGGCACCCACCAGCCACCTGTGTGCGAAGCACGTTGGTAGAACCGGTCTCATGAACGTGGTCATGTAATGTTGGTCCAGGTCGCTTTATCCAACAATACCGCCGAATCTAAATAAGACATTGGTGGTAAGCAGTATGACTATTATCGCCCACAACTCATTGTGTTATACCCGTGCATATCATCTACGCATAGACCTAGCTTGGATGCCACTGTTGGGGAACGTAGCATGCATTTTCAAAAAAAATCCTACGCTCACGCAAGATCTGTCTAGGAGATGCATAGCAACGAGAGGGGAAGAGTGTGTCCACGTACCCTCGTAGACTGAAAGCAGAAGCATTAGGTTAACGCGGTTGATGTAGTCGAACGTCTTCACGATCCAACTGATCCAAGTACCGAATGTACGGCACCTCCGTGTTCAGCACAAGTTCAGCCCGATGACATCCCTCGAACTCTTGATCCAGTAGAGGGACGAGGGAGACTTCCGTCAGCACGACGGCGTGGCGACGGTGATGGTGATGTGATCCATGTAGGGCTTCGCCTAAGCACTACGACGCTATGAGCGGAGGAGTAAACTGTGGAGGGGGCACCACACACGGCTAAGAGAATAACTGTTGTGCCTTTGGGGTGCCCCCTGCCTACGTATATAAAGGAGGGGAGGAGGAGGTGGCCGGCCCTAGGGGTGGCGCGCCATGGGGGGGTGATACGTCTCCAACGTATCTATAATTTTTTTTATTGTTCCAGGTTATTATATTATCCATCTAGGATGTTTTATATGCATTTATATGCTATTTTATATGATTTTTGGGACTAACCTATTAACCTAGAGCCCAGTGCCAATTTCTGTTTTTTTCCTTGTTTTTGAGTATCGTAGAAAACGAATACCAAACGGAGTCCAATTGACGTGCCAATTTTTGATGATTTTTTATGGACCAAAAGAAGCCCCGAGAGTAAAAGAGTTGGGCCAGAAGAGTCCCGGGCTGTCCACGAGGGTGGGGGGCGGGCCCACCCCCTTGGGCATGGGCCCCTATCTCGTGGACGACTCGAAGACTCCCCTGACATGAGACCTACGCCAAAAATTCCTATAAATACAGAGACCTCCAGAAATAAACCTAGATCGGGAGTTCCGCCGCCGCAAGCCTCTGTAGCCACCGAAAACCAATCTAGACCCGTTCCGGCACCCTGCCGGAGGGGGGATCCCTCACCGGTGGCCATCTTCATCATCCCGGCGCTCTCCATGACGAGGAGGGAGTAGTTCACCCTCGGGGCTGAGGGTATGTACCAGTAGCTATGTGTTTGATCTCTCTCTCTCTCTCTCTCTCTCTCTCGTTTTCTTGATTTGGCATGATCTTGATGTATCGCGAGCTTTGCTATTATAGTTGGATCTTATGATGTTTGTCCCCCTCTACTCTCTTGTAATGGATTGAGTTTTCCCTTTGAAGTTATCTTATCGGATTGAGTCTTTAAGGATTTGAGAACACTTGACGTATGCCTTGCGTGGGATATCCGTGGTGACAATGGGGTATTCTATTGATTTACTTGATGTATGTTTTGGTGATCAACTTGCGGGTTCCGTAACATTGTGAACTTATGCATAGGGGTTGGCACACGTTTTCATCTTGACTCTCTGGTAGAAACTTTGGGGCACTCTTTGAAGTTCTATGTGTTGGTTGAATAGATGAATCTGAGATTGTGTGATGCATATCGTATAATCATACCCACGGATACTTGAGGTGACATTGGAGTATCTAGGTGACATTAGGGTTGATTTGTGTCTTAAGGTGTTATTCTAGTACGAACTCTATGATAGATCGAACGGAAAGAATAGCTTCATGTTCTTTTACTACGGACTCTTGAATAGATCGATCAGAAAGGATAACTTTGAGGTGGTTTCATACCCTACAATAATCTCTTCGTTTGTTCTCCGCTATTAGTGACTTTGGAGTGACTCTTTGTTGCATGTCGAGGGATAGTTATATGATCCTATTATGTTATTATTGTTGAGAGAACTTGCACTAGTGAAAGTATGAACCCTAGGCCTTGTTTCCTAGCATTGCAATACCGTTTACGCTCACTTTTATTATTTGCTACCTTGCTGTTTTTATATTTTCATATTACAAAAACCTATATCTACCACCCATATTGCACTTGTATCACCATCTCTTCGCCGAACTAGTGCACCTATACAATTTACCATTGTATTGGGTGTGTTGGGGACACAAGAGACTCTTTGTTATTTGGTTGCAGGATTGTTTGAGAGAGACCATCTTCATCCTACGCCTCCCACGGATTGATAAACCTTAGGTCATCCAATTGAGGGAAATTTGCTACTGTCCTACAAACCTCTGCACTTGGAGGCCCAACAACGTCTAAAAGAAGAAGGTTGTGTAGTAGACATCAGGGGGGAGTCCTACTAGGACTCCACTCCTAGTAAGATTTGCCCCCTTCCTTCCAACGGAGAGGGGAAAGGGGAAACAGGGGAGAGGGAGAAGGAAAGGGGGGCCGCGCCCCCACCCTTTGTCCAATTCGGATTGGGTAGGGGGAGGCGCGCGCCTCCTCTTGTAGCCTTCCTCCCTCTCTCCACTATGGCCCATGAGGCCCATTAACTTTTCCGGGGGGGTCCGATAACCTCCCGGTACTCCGATAAATCCCCGAACCTCTTCGAAACCATTCTGGTGTCCGTATATAACCTTCCAATGTATCAATCTTTACCTCTCGACCATTTCGAGACTCCTCGTCATGTCCGTGATCTCATCCGGGACCCCGAACAAACTTCGGTCACCAAAACACATAACTCATAATACAAATCGTCATCGAACGTTAAGCGTGCAGACCCTATGGGTTCGAGAACTATGTAGACATGACCGAGACACATCTCCGGTCAATAACCTATAGCAGAACCTGGATGCTCTTATTGGTTCCTACATATTCTACGAAGATCTTTATCGGTCAAACCGCATAACAACATACATTATTCCCTTTGTCATCGGTATGTTACTTGCCCGAGATTCGATCGTCGGTATCATCATACCTCTCGTTACCAGCAAGTCTCTTTACTCGTTCCATATTGCATGATCCTACAACTAAGTCATTAGTCACATTGCTTGCAAGGCTTATAGTGATGTGCATTACCGAGGGGCCCAGAGATACCTCTCTGATACTCGGAGTGACAAATCCTAATCTCGATCTATGCCAACCTAACAAACACCTTCGAAGACAGATGTAGAGCATCTTTATAATCACCTAGTTACGTTGTGACATTTGATAGCACTCAAGGTGTTCCTCCGGTATTCGGGAGTTGCATAATCTCATAGTCAGAGGAATATGTATAAGTTATGAAGAAAGCACTAGCAGTAAAACTAAACGATCACAATGCTAAGCTAACAGATGGGTCTTGTCCATCACATCATTCTCTAATGATGTCATCCCGTTCATCAAATGACAACACATGTCTATGGTTAGGAAACATAACCATCTTTGATTAACGAGCTAGTCAAGTAGAGGCATACTAGGGACACTCTGTTTTGCCTATGTATTCACACATGTACTAAGTTTCTGGTTAATACAATTCTAGCATGAATAATAAACATTTATCATGATATAAGGAAATATAAATAACAACTTTATTATTGCCTCTAGGTCATATTTCCTTCATTTTGAAGTGTCAAAATTTCAAAAAGAGAAGCGCATAATTTAATGAGGTTTTCAAACATACAAGGTCAAATTTAACGTTGTCTATTTAGGTCAATCCTTAAAGTTTAAGAGTACTCTAAACGTGAATGCTTCTATTTCAAAATTTCAAACGAAGCGCCAAGAGAGCCTCTACTCGCGTGAAACCGTGTGAGACCAATGTTTGATAGAAGGAAATTACCTTTCTAAATCCGGCCCGTGAAACCTACCAGCCCGACGTCCAAAGGTCTAAACCGGGGTAGGTTTGTAGCTTCATCTAGACGCCATGCAACTGGCTCCGAAAAACATTCATACACAATGGCCGCCTAAGCACACATGTGCTCAGCCAAAATTGCTCCCCCCCACTATTTGGGACACCTGGGATTACCATCCTACCCGCGACCCGTAGTAGGTCCGAAATTTAAGAGGGGGGCAAAGTTTGTACTTTTCCCAAATTTCAAACAAGCGCGTCCCATCTATTAAAAAAAACCCAAAAACAAGCGCGTCCCAGACCGAAACATGGTTCTCCCTTAGACCCCCCCGTCTGATTCCCCATTCGTACTTTGTGGGCGCCAAAACTACCTCTCCACCAGCCGCGAAAACCCCAGCGTCCTCCGTCCGCCACCCAATCCCACCCATCAGCCGCCGCCCTCCTCCATCACGCCGGAGCCGATACCCCGACGTCGTCGTCCACCGCAATAGCAACCGCAACACCCTCAATGGCTAGTAGTTGATGTCGAGGCCGAGCTGCCTCCAAGACGCCAACGTGCGCCGTACCCGAGCCAGTTCAACCACGCCGTCCTGCGCCTCATTGCTGCCACTCCAAATTCGCCACCGTCCACCGCACCAGAGTTGTTCCCACTACGCCGTCCTTCGCCGCCTCGGATCTGCTTCCCCTCCGCTGACAGATGGCCACCGCAACACAGTCAACAATTCGGCCATGGGTTCGTCCAAGGCTCCACCCTCCTCCAAAACATCGGTTCCCTTGGTAAAGAGAAGAAAATCGCCGCGACATCTGGAGGACACAACACTGGCAACCGGAAATGGTACTCCTCTTCCCTTATTCGTGCAAATCTTATGTGTCTGCTTGCACGACATTCATCCCACAGAAGACACTAGTTGACCGCTTCTTCCTGATACTAGGGTGGCGTTTGGTTCACGGGCAAAGATACCTGGCTAAGGATATCCTTAACCATGTGGCTGGGGATAGCCATTTTTTGTTGTTTGGTTGTGAGGGATTAGGTGAGTTGGATAACCACATTATTTTGTTTGGTAGGGAGGATACAGGTGGGTAGTGATAACCATTTGTGTGTTTGGTTGAGAGGATGAAAGAGTGGATGATTATTACACTCACCATTTTGTTTGAGGTGGTGAGATTACCCCTCCAATATGTAATTTCAGTAATATAGAAATATCAAATCTGGGCTCAACTTTGATTTTGACATTTAGAAGTAAACTTTAACATCACAGACCAACATAACATGTCAACACCAATAATTTCGAAAATAGGAAAGTGCAACTTCATAATCATAGTCCAACATCTTAGACAAGTAGCAACTATACATAATAAACTAGTAGTGCATGAGATGTAGATATGAAATAGTACATCATCTCTAAGTTATACAACCCATAGTTCATAGTCTGGTTGACATCAAAAGTAAGTCATACAACCCAAAGTCCATAATGTTGGGTCATACCAAAAGAGGTCATGCAAATACCACACATGCCTTCAATCTTCAATCATCCATTGGAGGGAAGGTGTTCTTGACATACCTAGCAACCCAAATACTCTTTTGGTCCTTCTCCAAGAGTTGAAACGCCATTGCAATGTTCGGATTCTCAACCAAGTAGGCAAAATAATGGGCAAGGTAATCAATACCGAAAAAGGGAATATCTTTCATGCCCTCCCAAAGGCCCACCATGGAGTTGTTCGTAGAGATGCTCGTGGAGCTGTTGTCGGTGCTAACACTCCTCTCTATGGCAATAGCAAGCCTTTCACCCACTGCCATAAGGGTTGATTGCAGCCCCTCATCAACACTAGACTTTGTTTTGGCCCTTTTGGGATTAGGAGCCACTGAATCGCCTCCATTGCTTGACTTGCTACCTTCTTCAAGTGGGGAAGCCTCATTATCTGAAATGTCATTCATCTCGGTGCCAAGGGGGTCATTTGAGCCTTTCGTATACTGACCCGTGGCCATAGTATTGCCATGAATGATAGCCATCTCATTATAGTGCTTGAGAGGCTTGTTCAGAAAAGGCTCATCCTCTTTGTGGTCCTAGAAAAAGAAAACAACATCAACAAGTAGACATGCAGCAAGTATTTAGCATAAACAAATGAAATCCAACAAGTATTTGACAGAAAGAAACTCATTTCAGATTATATTTTACATGTGCAAACAAATTCCAGCAAGTAAATGGCATATAGAAACTATATCCAGCAACTATTTAGCATAAACAAATGAAATCCAGCAAGTATTTGACATAAAGAAACTCATTTCAGGTTATATTTTACATGTAGAAACAAATTCCAGCAAGTAAATTGCATATAGAAACTATATCCAGCAACTATTTAGCATAAACAAATGAAATCCAGCATGTATTTGACATATAAAATTAATTCCAGCAAGTACATGACATGTAGACACTATTTCCAGCAAGCATATGGCATATACAAATTCATTTAAGCTTATATTTGACATGTAGAAACAATTTCCAGCAACTAAATGGCATATAGAAACTATTTCCAACAAGTATATGGCACATAGAAACACATTCAACTTGATGGAGTTAGTACTTGACATATAGAGATACCTTAATATGGTTAGTGTAGTGCTCATGATCAAGAACGATCATAGACTGCTCATCATCCCATAATGCACCACTCAACCCCCTAAGTCTGAGTATTGTTCCCCATTTCCTCCTCCATGTCCTATTGTGATTACCAATGTTGGCATGAGTCAAACTGAGCTGAAAATGCTCATTCATAGCAGTCGCACAACGAGCCAATTGGCATTTCTTGAAGCCAGTTGATGTTCTAACTCCATCACCCACAACCTTGCATAGGTGTTCAAGCATGAACGAAGTCATCGGAGCTGTCCATACAACTTGTTTAGCCTCCATTTCCTATAAGGTTATGCACAGATGTGTCATGACTATAATAAATTTTAGTAAGTAAAAGAGGTAAGAACATTATATTCAACACACAATCTCTCATCACCAATAACTTTCAGCAAGTAAAGGAGGTAAAAACATTCAATACAACCTATAATGTGGCATTACAAATAAATTCCAGCAAGTATAATGTTTCAAAAAAGAAGAACATGACATTACAATGGTTTAAATCAAGCTACTACATATGATTCTGCTGCATGTAGTTCTGGCGGTCTGCCCACATATTATCAGCGGTTCCTTGCCTAAAATTAACCATTGTTGTATGTTCACTTGCTTGACCACTTGATGATGAAGCATGGTTAATATTGGCAACCCACTCATCCTCGGGTATGATATACTCATCTATCCCATCATTGATGACCCCCACCCCCGTCGCAGATCTGCCTGTTCCCGTGTTCCCGGCGGTCGGATCTCTCTGTTTCCACCAGCGCTAGAGTCTCCTCGCCCGCCCTGGCCATCCGAAGCAATCGGGAGAGGCAGAGAATAGAGAGGATAGAGAGGGGAACGAGGAGAAGTAGGATCTGTACCTCCGCTGCGCCGGAGTCCGAGCCGAATCACGCTGCCGCCGCCTCGATCCAACGCCGGCGCCGCCACTGTTTCTTCTATCGGGTGAGGGAGTTATGAGTGCGGGTCTCAGGTGAGGGGTGAGATAAGAAGGAAACGAAAACAGGTTCGCGCGCTGGGAGGTGACCGAAGCAGGAAAAAGAGGCGCTCGTGCGTGGGTGGCTGCCGTTGTTCGCGAGAATTTCGCGACTTTCCTCAACCAGGTTTTGGGCGAATATTCCATGGCATCTGGCTATCCGTATCCTTGCTGGCTGGTCAACCAAACGGATGGCATCCCTAGAAAAATGGGCTATCCCTATCCCTAGGGTGGATAGTCACACAACCAAACGAAGCCTAGATGTTCCTAGTAACTCGTGATGCACAAGGTTTCTCCTCATATACTATTTCACCTTAGCTAGAGGTCCGTCACGCCCCTGGATTTCAATTCCTGGTCAGTTGATTCCCAATTAAAGGAAGCATTCCCCGGCGTAACAGGCGCTAGTCCACCTATTACGCTGGGGAAGCAGCGCCTCGGTGTTTATCTTAGGGGTGTGTGGGTCCTAGGAGCTGCTGGCGCCCAATCTGGAGGTCGGCCGAGATTAAAGGGATGGCCAGGGGCACTGCCAAGCACGGCGGTGGTGTGAGTCGAGGGGAGGGCGGGGCGGCGGCGGCAGGGGTCTGGGCCAGTGGTCGCTGGCGGTTCGAGAAAGATCGTCAACAGTGAGTGGCGGGAGGTAGACGAAGGCCATTTGCCCGTTCCCTATAGATCGGACAGTTCATAAAAAAATTGACTGACCTATTTATTTCCAGTCGACTGTTATTTTGATAAGACGACATGTGGTGGTGTGCTAGAGGAGTACCTGCATTTCCCAACCATCCCTGTGCTCATATATTACAAAATCATACGGAGTAGAATCTAATTTTGTTTGCCATGCAAAGTTGTAGAGCTATCATATGTCTCCTTTCATTTATTATGCAGACACATGCCATCTGCTACTTTTACAGTGCACTAGTTCTGCACACACTTTGCACATACTCTCACTATTGTGTTTTTATGCATGGGCATTTCAGACTCCGCCTTGACAAAAGCACGAAATAAAAGAGAGAAGTCGCTCCTGCTTTCTTCGCGGGCAGGCAAGACACGTCTCGGCACTTTAAAGGTTGCATGCTCAACAGATGGAGACGGTAAACGTAGCTCTGGAGTTGATGATCTCGCTCGCTGTTGAGGATATAACCCTTAGAGTCACCCGCCCGGCGGGGCCGGGTTATACATAAGGATCATCACCTGAAGCCCGGCGCCAAGCTTGAAGACGATGGGCCAAAGATGGGCTTAAGACCCGGAGGTGGCTTAAGGCCCGTGGTTACAACCGTCATTATGGTAGAACTTGTAGTGTAAGGCAAGAATAGTTGAGAGTCCGAGCCGGGCACTCTTATGAGCCGGCCGGGACTCTCAGAAGCTGCTGGGCGTCAACCTCTCTATATAAAGGGACGACCCGGCAGCGGTTTAGGGGCAAGAAAGATCTCGTCGAGAGCCAGTCATAGCAGTTAAGCTCCCTGGTCCTCGAAACCCTAATCAATACCACCTCAAATGGACGTAGGCTTTTACCTTCACCGTAAGGGGCCGAGTATAAACCCTCGTGTTCCTTGTCCCGTTTAACCCCTTCAAGCTTCCTAGCGGCGATGGCTCCACGACTAAGTCCTAGCTTGAGGACATCTGCCGTGACAATTCCACGACAGTTGGCGCCCATCGTGGGGCCATCGCACGGTGGATTTGAGTTCTTGAAGGGCAGCTTCGAAGGGCTCAAGGGATACGCTGTGGGCCGGATGACCAGGAGTCGTCGCGGCAAGCTCTACATCAACGATGCAAGCTGGGGCCCCGACGCCGGCTCAATTGAGTACGGATACCGGGTCCCCTTCGGCGGAATTCATGTTTTCATTGGCAAGATTGGTGAGCCGGGCCCTGAGCCGGATCTCTGCGCCAATTTCATCGAGACGGCTCAGCGCGCACGACCCGCCCGGGCCCTGCCTGCCTTGAAGCATGCTTTCATGGGATGTATCCATGGAGGGCTCTCTGGTGGATCTGGATCTGGTGATGAGACGGCCGCCGGCTCTGACGGCGAATCATCCACAGATGAGTCGAACTCGTTGTATCAGCTTCAAGATGGCAGGCTAATGGGTTGTTCCGATGGTGACAGTATTCCGGACCCGTTTGAGCCGCCGAGCCGGGTTGGAACCTTCATGGCCGGTGCGCAGCCTGTTCAGAACCCTGCTGCTGGGGCGGGAAACCCGGTGCCCTCGCCGGCTCAGGTGCTGATGGATCTCACGGACAAGATGACGGCCCTGTTGACCGCCGCGGTTGACCCGGCGGATCAAGCTCAGCATGACGCGGAGGTGGCGCAGTTGAAGTTAGATCTAGTGAAAGCCAAGGAGGATCTGGCAGCGGAAGGGATCAGGATGGCTGCGGAGAGGGCGGCTCTCGACGTCCAAACTCAGTTGATTCAGGCGCAGTCCTTCCGGCTCAGGATGGATCAGAACGCGTCCAATGAGGTCATGAGAAGGAGGCATCAAAAGGCCCAATCTCGACTCCCTCCGGTCTACGATCCTCGAAACCTCTTCAACACGCCAGGTGCAGGGTCTAGTAACCCACCAGGGATCATAGTGCCCGGGTCTGGGACCCCTGTTCAGCCACAAGTGATGGGGCCTCCCCGGGTGAGCCCTGCCCCGCCTCAGTATGTGCCGATACCGCCGGGTCATTATGCTAACCCGCTGGAGAACATGGTCGCCGCAGCAGCACGGCTGGCGGCCCTCCCAATTGACGGCGACTCTCCAACGGCTATTGAAACCCGCCGGGTCAGGGAACTCCTTCAGACAGCGCTGGCATAGCAAGAGGCGTACTCTTAACAGCCGGGACAGGATCCACTCGACCCCTCGTCCAGGCCGGAGCCCGAGTTATAGCAGACACATGGTCTCAGCGACCGGCTCAAGTAATGTCCGACGCCATGACCCGCCCCCTGGCCATGGCCCGGCTCATAACGGAGCCTTTCACGCAGCAGACCAAGATAGAGCGCGGCAAGAGGCGGAGCAGGTGCGTCAGTTGACGGCTTACCAGACCCCCCCGGCTTATCCGACGACTTCCGTCGACGTGGGTATCCCTACGAGGACTGGAGGTGTCCCTTGCTTAGTGCCAGCTCTCCGCAATGAACGTCTACCCAAAGACTTCAAAGGCCCTAGGAAGGTGCCTAATTACACAGCTGACTTACAACCCGGGGCCTGGATCGAAAGTTACGAGATGGCCATGGAACTGTTGGAGGTCAGTGAAGCGGTGATGGCCAAGTACTTCACCATGATGCTGGATGGGCCTGCCCGCACTTGGTTGAAAGTGCTACCGCCGAATTCCATCGGGTCTTGGGCTGAGCTGAAGGCCCGGTTCATACAAAACTTCAAAGACACCTGTAGGCAGTCTATGTCAATAGTGGATTTGACTAACTGTAAACAACAGGAGGGTGAGTCTACGACACATTGGGTTCGCCGGGTCAAAGAGATCATACATTCATCGGATAAGATGGATGCCGGTTCTGCAGTCTTAATGTTGGAGCAAAATTGTCGTTTTCTGCCCCTGATAATGAAGCTCGGGCGGCTTAAGCGCGACTGCAATGATATGGGTACGCTGATGGCGGCTCTTGTCAAGTACGCCGATTCTGATAGTACCAAGGACCCCGCTTCAGAAGACGAAAGGACAGGGAAGGGAAAGAAGAACGACAATGGCAAGGGTCCTCAGCATAACCCGGGGAACCAAGGAAGTGGCAAGCGTAAGGCCGACGGCAGCCTAGAGTTTGTGGCCAAACGCCAGCTCACAGGGTAATAGCCAGAGACGCAAGGGGAGGCCCCCTCCCCGAGCCGGCGGGTCAGGCCCGATGCTGGAGCAACTGTTGAATGAGCCCTGTCCAAGGCATGGCTCTAGAGAGAGGCCAGCTACTCATCTATGGAAGGATTGTGCAATCATGAAGGCTTTTAAGAATTCCAACGCCTTCAACGGCAACAATGGCCCGAGCGGTGGCTCAGGCGCCGGCGGCTTTCATGGCCCGAGTGGCGGCTCAAATTCTAATCCTCAGAACGGTCAAGGGGGCTTTAATCAGCAGTCTGGCCAGGGTCATCAACAGCAGCAGGGGGGTTATCAGACCAATCCAAAGCAGCTTAGCGGTGGACAGTATCATGTGTTTACCACCAGTCTGTGTAAGCGAGATCAGAAGCTTCATAAGAGGGCTGTGAATGCTGTTGAGCCGGCGGTTCCACGCTACTTGCGGTGGTCTGAGCAGCCTATAGTGTGGAGTAGGGAGGATCACCCTCCCCGGGTGGATAATCCGGGTCACTTGGCCTTGGTGGTGGCTCCTCAGGTGGGAGGATATAAGTTCACTAAGGTGCTCATGGATGGAGGCAGCAGCATCAACATCCTCTATTATGAGACTTTCCGTCGTATGGGATTGATTGATAAGAACCTCAGCCAGTCAAACGATATTTTCCATGGTGTGGTACCTGGTAAGTCGGCTTATCCAGTCGGCAAGATCGAGTTGGAAGTGGCCTTTGGAGACGAGCACAACTACAGGGTGGAAAAATTGACCTTTGAGGTGGTCAAGATAAGAAGCCCGTATCATGCCATATTCGGGCGGCCGGCTTACGCCAAGTTCATGGCACGGCCGTGTTACGTGTATTTACAGCTCAAGATGCCGGGTCTCAATGGGACCATTACGGTTCATGGCAGCCGGAAGGTGGCCTTGGAGTGTGAGGAAGGCGATGCAGCTTATGCAGAATCTGTTTGTGCAACAGAGGAGTTAAAATTCTACAAGGACAATGTTGACCCAACAGATATGACCTCTCTGAAAAAGCCGACTACGGAGCATGAGCCGGCAATGAAATTTAAGTCGGCTGATGAGACTAAACTTGTTGATTTCGTTCCAGGTGATTCATCTCAGCAGTTTAGCATCAGTGCCAATCTGGATCCAAAATAGGAAAGCGCGCTCATCGAGTTCATCCGTGAGAATAGGGACATTTTTGCATGGAAACCTTCTGACATGCCAGGTGTACCTAGAGAACTCGCTGAGCACACTCTCAATGTTGATCCGAAATTTAAGCCGGTCAGGCAATTCCTTCGGCGGTTTAATGAAGAGAGGCGGAAAGCTATTGGTGAAGAGGTGGCCCGGCTCTTGGCGGCCGGGTTTATTGTTGAAGTCTTTCACCCAGAGTGGTTAGCTAACCCGGTGCTCGTACTCAAGAAGAACGGGACCTGGCGGATGTGTGTGGACTACACGGACTTGAACAAGGCGTGTCCGGCTGATCCTTTCGCCCTTCCCCGTATTGATCAAATCATTGATGCTACGGCGGGTTGTGAGCGCCTAAGTTTCTTGGATGCTTATTCTGGATATCATCAGATTAAAATGGCAGTTAAGGACCAGGAGAAGACGGCGTTCATCACTCCCTTTGGAGCCTTCTGCTATGTGTCTATGCCCTTTGGACTCAAGAGTGCACAGGCGACTTATCAGCGTTGCGTGCAGAACTGTCTTCATAACCAAATTGGGCGCAATGTTCATGCTTATGTGGATGATATTGTGGTTAAATCCAGGAAGGAGGAAACCTTGATAGATGATCTGAGGGAAACCTTTGATAATCTCCGGGTCTACAAGATGATGCTTAACCCGGCCAAGTGTGTTTTTGGTGTTCCTGCAGGCAAGCTCTTGGGTTTCTTGGTTTCTAACAGAGGCATTGAAGCTAACCCGGAGAAGATCAAGGCCATCACCTCCCTGGCTAAGCCGGCGTGTATAAACGACGTCCAGCGCCTGGCGGGTCGTATCGCTGCTTTAAGCCGTTTTATAAGCCGTTTGGGGGAGAAGGCCATGCCATTATATCAGTTGATGAAGAAAACTGATGACTTTGTCTGGAATGATGCAGCTAATACTGCTTTTGTGGATTTGAAGAGACAGCTGGCCGAGCCCCCAGTCCTTGCTGCTCCGGTTGACAAGGAGCCTTTATTGGTGTATGTGGCTGCTAACACACGAGCCGTCAGTGTGGCGTGGTGGTGGAGCGCAAGGAAGAGGGTAAGGAGCATCCGGTTCAGCGGCCGGTTTATTATGTCAGCGAAGTACTCATTGAGTCCAAGCAGCGGTATCCGCATTGGCAGAAGCTTGTTTATGGTGTGTTCATGGCAAGCCCGAAGCTTAAGCATTATTTCCAGGGTCATCCCATAACCGTGGTCAGTTCTGCCCTTCTTGGTGATATCATTCAAAACAGAGAGGCCACAGGGAGAGTGGCTAAGTGGGCTATAGAGCTCGGACCTCATGGTCTGAAATACGTGCCACGCACTGCTGTTAAATCTCAGGCCTTGGTGGATTTCATCAATGATTGGACAGAGCTACAAGTGCCCGAACAAAAGCCGGATAACACATATTGGACTATTCACTTCGATGGGTCCAGGCAATTGGAGGGCTCGGGGGCTGGAGTCGTATTGGCTTCCCCTAAAGGTGACAAGTTCCATTATGTGCTACAATTGATGTTTCCTTGCACCAACAATGCAGCTGAGTATGAGGCCTTGCTCCACGGTCTTCGGATGGCTAAGGAGATGAGCTTGAGCCGGGTAAGGTGCTTCGGCGACTCAGACTTGGTGGCTCAACAAGTATCAGGAAAGTGGGACTCCAAGGACCCTCTCGTGGCGGCTTATCGCCGTGAAGTTGATGCCATTGCTGGGCACTTTCAGGGTTACCAAGTAGAGCACATCGATCGCAGGAAGAACGAGGCGGCTGATGCTTTAAGCCGGCTGGGCTCTCAGCGAAAACCGGTGCCACCTAATATTTTCCTGGACGTCCTGCATAACCCTTCTGTTAAGTTGCCTACAGAGGAAGACTTGGCTGTCCCTGACCCGGAGGCATGACTGGTGGCGGCTCTCCACATCATCCCGGACTGGACAGTGCCCTATCTGGCTTACATGACCCGGGGAGATTTGCCCGAGGATGAAACTTTGGCCAGACAAATAACCCGACGGTCTAAGTCAATGGTTGTTATCAATGGTGAGTTGCATCGCCGCAGTGTTACGGGAGCGTTCCAGCGTTGTGTCTCCCCTGAGGAAGGTCAAGAGATCTTGCGTGAGATTCATGAAGGGGATTGTGGCCATCACGCCGGCTCAAAATCTCTTGTGGCCAAGGCTTTTCGTCATGGTTTCTATTGGCTGACGGCTCATGCTGATGCGGAGGACTTGGTCAGTAAATGTGATGGTTGCCAAAGGTTCTCGCGATGGGCTCATGTGCCGGCTCAGGAGCTGAGGATGATCCCAATTACCTGGCCCTTTGCGGTCTGGGGGCTTGATATGGTTGGGCCTTTTAAAAGGTCCAAGGATAAGAAGACCCACCTCTTGGTGGCAGTTGACAAATTTACCAAGTGGGTTGAAGCGGAGCCAGTTAGCAAGTGTGATGCAGCCACGGCAGTTCAGTTTATGAAAAAGGTGATCTTTCGTTTTGGCTTTCCACACAGCATTATAACTGACAATGGTACCTGTTGAGGATATAGAATGCATATTGAACGTATCTATCTACAAACCGCCGGTTCAATTGAGTAAGCCGCAACCTAAGTCTACAACATATTCAATCATAAGTCGTCGACTTGGGGGCTAGCATGGTAAAGGTAACTATGCAGTAAGTAAGAGGACAGCAGAATGATACCTCAGTAAGAGTCACCCGCCAGGAGGGGCCGGGTTACTCATATGGTCATTGCCAGAAGCCCGGCGCCGAGCTTAAAGACGGTGGGCCAAAGACGGGCTTAGGACCCGGATATGGCTTAAGGCCCGTAGTTACAATCATTATTATGGTAGAACTTGTAGTGTAAGGCAAGAGTAGTCGAGAGTCCGAGCCGGACACTCTTATGAGCCGGCCGGGACTCTGAGAACTGCTGGGCGTCAGCCTCCCTATATAAAGGGACGACCCGGCAGCGGTTTGGGGGCGAGAACAATCTCATCGAGAGCCGGGCATAGCAGTTTAGCTCCCTGGTGATCGTAACCTTAATCAATACCACCTCAAACTGGACATAGGCTTTTACCTTCACCGTAAGGGGCCGAACCAGTATAAACCCTCGTGTTCCTTGTCCCGCATTAACCCCTTCAAGCTTCCTAGCTGCGATGGCTCCACGACTAAGTCCTAGCTCGAGGACATCTGCAGTGACAATTCCACGACAGTTGGCGCCCACCGTGGGGCCAGCGCACGGTGGATTTGAGTTCTTGAAGGGCGGCTTCGAAGGGCTCAAGGGATACGCTGTGGGCCGGATGACCAAGAGTCGTCGCGGCAAGCTCTACATCGACGATGCAAACTGGGGCCCCGATGCCGGCTCAATTGAGTACGGGTACCGGGTCCCCTTCGGCGGAATTCATGTTTTCATTGGCAAGATTGGTGAGCCGGGCCCTGAGCCGGGTCTGTGCGCCGATCTTGTCGAGACGGCTCAGCGTGCACGACCCGCCCGGGCCCGGCCTGCCTTAAGGCATGCTTTTGTGGGATGTATCCATGGAGGGCCCTTTGATCGATCTGGATCTGGTGATGAGGCGGCGACCGGCTCTGACGGCGAGTCGTCCACCGACGAGTCAAACTCGTTGTATCAACTTCAAGATGGCAGGCTCATGGGTTGTTCCGATGGTGACAGTATTCCGGACCCGTTTGAGCCGCCAAGTCAGGTTGGGGTCTTTATGGCCGGTGCACAGTCTGTTCAGAACCCCGCTGCTGGAGCGGGAAACCCGGTGCCCTCACCGGCTCAGGTACTAATGGATCTCACGGACAGGATGACGGCTCTGTTAACCGCCACGGTTGACCCGGCAGATCAAGCTCAACATGATGCGGAGGTGGCACAGTTAAAATTGGATCTAGTGAAAGCTAAGGAGGATCTGGCAGCAGAAGGGATCAGGATGGCTGCGGAAAGGGCGGCTCTCGACGCCCAAACCCAGTTGATTCAAGCGCAGTCCTTCCGGCTCACGATGGATCAAAACGCGTCCAATGAGGTCTTGAGAAGGAGGCATCAAAAGGCCCAATCCCGACTCCCTCCGGTTTACGATCCACGAAACCTCTTCAACACGCCAGGTGCAGGATCTAGTAACCCGCCAGGGGTCATAGTGCCCGGGTCTGGGACCCTGTTCAGCCACAAGTGATGGGGCCTCCCCAGGTGCCCCCAGCCCCGCCTCAGTACGTGCCAATACCCCCGGGTCATTATAATAACCCGCTGGAGAACATGGTCGCCGCGGCGGCACGGCTGGCGGCTCTCCCGGTTGACGGCGACTCTCCGACGGCTATTGAAACCCGCCGGGTCAGGGAACTCCTTCAGACAGCACTGGCGCAGCAAGAGGCGTACTCCTATAGCCGGGACAGGATCCACTCTACCCCTCGCCCAGGCCAGAGCCCGAGTTACAGCAGGCACATGGTCTCAGCGACCGGCTCAAGTAACGTCCGACGCCATGACCCGCCCCCTGGCCATGGCCTGGCTCATAACGGAGCCTTTCACGCAGCAGACCAAGATAGAGCACGACGAGAGGCGGAGCAGGTGCCCCAGCTGACGGCTTAGCAGACCCCCCCAGCTTATCCGACGGCTTCCGTCGACGTGGGTATCCCTACCAGGACTGGGGGTGTCCCTTGTTTAGTGCCAGCTATCCGCAACGAACGTCTACCCAAGGACTTCAAAGGCCCTAGGAAGGTGCCTAATTACACAGCAGACTTACAACCCGCAGCCTGGATCGAGAGTTACGAGATGGCTATGGAACTGCTGGAGGTCAGTGAGGCGGCCATGGCTAAGTACTTCACCATGATGTTAGATGGGACTGCCCGCACTTGGTTGAAAGGGCTACCACCGAATTCCATTGGGTCTTGGGCTGAGCTGAAGGCCCGGTTCATCCGAAACTTCAAGGATACCTGTAGGCAGTCTATGTCAATCGTGGATTTGACTAACTGCAAGCAGCAGGAGGGTGAGTCTACGACACATTGGGTTCGCCGGGTTAAGGAGATAATACATTCCTCGGATAAAATGGATGCCGGCTCTGCAGTCTTAATGTTGGAGCAGAATTGTCGTTTTGTGCCCTTGAAGATGAAACTCGGGCGGCTTAAGCGCGACTGTAATGATATGGGTACACTGATGGCGGCTCTTGTCAAGTACGCCGATTCTGATGGTACCAAGGACCCCGCTTCAGATGATGAAAGGACAGGGAAGGGAAAGAAGAACGGCAATGGCAAGGGTCCTCAGCATAACCCGGGAAACCAAGGAGGAGGCAAGCGCAAGGCCGATGGCAGCCTAGAGTTTGTAGCCAACGCCAGCTCGCAAGGTAGTAACCAGCGACGCAAGGGGAGGCCCCCTCCCCGAGGCGGCGGGTCCGGCCCGACGCTGGAACAACTGTTGAATGAGCCTTGTCCAAGGCATGGCTCAAGAGAGAAGCCAGCAACTCATCTATGGAAGGATTGTGCAATCATGAAGGCCTTTAAGAATTACAATGGCCCGGGCGGCGGCTTAGGCGCCGGCGGCTTTCATGGCCCGGGCGGCGGCTCAAATTCTAACCCTCAGAACGGTCAAGGGGGCTTTCATCAGCAGTCCGGCCAGGGTCATCAACAGCAACATGGAGGTTATCAGACCAATCCAAAGCAGCTTAGCGGTGGGCAGTATCATGTGTTTACCACCAGTCTGTGCAAGCGAGATCAGAAGCTTCATAAGAGGGCTGTGAACGCTGTTGAGCCGGCGGTTCCACGCTACTTGCGGTGGTCAGAGCAACCTATAGTGTGGAGTAGGGAGGATCACCCTCCCCGGGTGGATAATCCGGGTCACTTGGCCCTGGTGGTGGCTCCTCAGGTGGGAGGATATAAGTTCACTAAGGTACTCATGGATGGGGGCAGCACCATCAACATCCTCTATTATGAGACATTTCGTCGTATGGGGTTGATTGATAAGAATCTCAGCCAATCAAACACTATTTTCCACGGTGTCGTACCTGGTAAGTCGGCTTACCCAGTCGGCAAGATCGAGTTGGAAGTCGCCTTCGGAGATGAGAACAACTACAGGGTGGAAAAATTGACCTTTGAGGTGGTCAAGATAAGAAGTCCGTACCATGCCATATTTGGGCGGCCGGCTTACGCCAAGTTCATGGCACGGCCGTGTTACATATATTTACAGCTCAAGATGCCGGGTCATAATGGGACCATTACGGTTCACGGCAGCCGGAAGGTGGCCTTGGAATGTGAGGAAGGCGATGCAGCTTATGCAGAATCTGTTTGTGCACCAGAGGAGTTGAAGTTTTACAAAGACAACGTCGACCCAACAGATATGACCTCTCTGAAAAAGCCGACTACGGAGCATGAGCCGGCAATGAAATTTAAGTCGGGTGATGAGACTAAACTTGTTGATTTCGTTCCAGGAGATTCATCTCAGCAATTCAGCATCAGTGCCAATCTGGATCCAAAATAGGAAAGCGCGCTCATCGAGTTCATCCGTGAGAATAGGGACATCTTCGCATGGAAACTGTCGTGGAATTGTTACGGCAGATGTCCTTGAGCTAGGACTTAGTTGTGGAGCCATCGCAACTAGGAAGCTTGAAGGGGTTATGTGGGACAAGGAACATGAGGGGTTATACTGGTTCGGCCCCTTACGGTGAAGGTAAAAGCCTACGTCCAGTTTGGGGTGATATTGATTAGGGTTACGATCACCAGGAGTTAAACAACTATCCCCGGCTCTCGATGAGATTGTTGTCGCCCCTAAACCGGTGCCGGGTCGTCCCTTTATATAGGGAGGCTGACGCCCAGCAGCCCTTAGAGTCCCGACCGGCTCATAAGAGTGTCCGGCTCGGGCTCTAAACTATACTTGCCTTATACTACAAGTTCTACTATAATAATGATTGTAATTACGGGCCTTAAGCTATATCCGGGTCTCAGCCCATCTCTGGCCCATCGTCTTGAAACTTGGCTCCAGGCTTCTGGCAACGACCGTACGAGTAATCCGGCCCCTCCTGGCGGGTGACTCTAAGGTCTATATCCTCAACATTAGGCCCCAGATTGATTTGAGCCGGCTCATGTCAATCTTCAACTCTTCTGATAGAAAAAATCTCCGGCTTATCATTCATGCGAAGGCCATAACCCGGAGTGACGTCATCCTCCGGACTCCGGATAATCCGCCATGACGTCATCCTCCATTAAGTCCGTTTTTTACTCCGCCAGATCCGCAACGGATCTTTGCTTTACCGTCATTCCGAAAATCGAGGCGTCGTGGGGGGGGGGGGAGATAATCACGCCACGGTCTCCTTGAATCTCGCGCCCACTTATGACCTCGCCTTATAAATAGGCCGGCCCAACGGGTCCTTCTCATGCCCTCTTCTTCCTCCTCGCGCCGTTGCTCCTCTGCCAGAGCTCTGCCACTGCCGCCGCCGTCGCGCCCCTGGTCTTCTTCAACCCGGCTGCTGCATCACCCTGATTCGGACCAGATTCACGGCAGCGACCTCCGCTCTTCTCCAACTCCGGTGAGTCTCCTTTGCCCTGTCAGATAGATCTACTGTAGGGTTCGTCTTGTGTTCTTCGCGTTCATCGCCATTGCCGCAAACCTCAGTAGCTCTCGTAGTCACCACACTTGGTTGATCTTTAGCCTTGCATAGAACTAGCACGGTAGTTGTTTAGGCCTCATTTCAAGTACCAGTAGATCTCCTTCTACTGTACAGATGCTTCGTTCGAGCTCAAAAAACATCCGCTCGTCTGTTTCTAGGTCTAGAAAGTTTTCATTCCACCCGAACATTTTGATCCAAAAAAGTTACTGCCATATGTGAAACCTGTTTTACCACACTTAGTAAAAACTGCAACCATTGAATCTTGGCGGCTTACATTCCCGGCTTAAAGAAAACACGCGCCATAGAACTTTCCGGTTTAAAGAGAACCTTGCTCTGTAGAATCCTCCGGCTTAACTGTGGTAACACCGTAGACAACTAACTTACTCTGAATCCCCCTGCGGCTTAAATAACCCACTGTATCTGAATATGTATCATTAGTCCCCTTCATAAGCCGCCACCTTAGTGTGAACAATATATCTCCCGCTTATAATTAACCCGGACACTTTTCTTTTTATCATAGACCACCAACCTTCACCATGCCTCCCAAGGCTCCTATCACTTGCAACTGGATGAGGTCCAACGTCACTGACGAGACCCTGGCCAATTTCGTTAAGTCCGGATACTTTCCTAAGAAGGAAATCATGTCCTACTGTGACCCTGACCCGTCGGAAGAGAGACCACAGCCAAGGGACGGGGAGGTAGTGATCTTTGCAGACCATATGAGCCGGGGCTTTGCACCGCCCGGCTCAAAGTTTTTCAGGGACGTGCTCAACAACTTTGACTTACGGCCTCAGGATATAGGATCCAACTCCGTATCCAACATCTGCAACTTTCAAGTCTTTTGTGAAGTGTACCTTGGAGAAGAGCACAGTTTACTGCTTTTCAGAGAGCTGTTCTACTTAAACCGCCAAAACGAATGTGCCAACGGGCCAAGTCTGGAATTAGGCGGCATCTCCATCCAGCGGCGTAGGGACTGTGTGTTCCCTTACGCAGAGCCGCCAAGCCACCCCAAGGACTGGAATATGACTTGGTTCTACTGCCAAGATACGTCCCCGGCTGACGAGAACCCGCTGCCCGGCTTTCGCCCAACCCGCCTAGAACCGACTCATCCGCTATCCGACAAACTGACTGCCGCGGAACGCCAACCTCTGCTTCCAACGATCAATAAGATCAAGGCCCTGCTAGGCAACGGTCTGAACGGAATTGACTTGGTCCGGGTCTGGATCTCGTGGCGGGTGATCCCATTGAGCCGCCGCCCCGGCTTAATGTGTGAGTACACCGGGCGAAAGGATGACCCGCAGAGGCACAGTCGCAATGATCTTCCAGAAGACGTTGCAGAAGAAGAGACCAAGGCTCTGTTAAACGAGAGTCTGGCAGACTGTGGAAAGACCGGGCTAGCCCCCTTCTGCAAGACCAATCCAGCCCCAGCGGTAAGCCGCTGACTTTAACCTTTCAACTTCTTTTGCATGTAACCTTGATCTGAACCATTTTAAGAATTTATTACTGTATTTCTCAGGCTGATGATAAATTCTGGCGGGTCAAATATGACCATGAGGCGGCCAAGAAGGCCAGGAAGGCGAAAAAAGCCGCCAAGAAAGCCGCCCCTCGCAAAAAGGGAAGAAGACCCACTGCTTCGGAGCTATTGCAATTAAGAGACAGCTCCGAGTCAAAGGTAATCCTTAGACCTGTAAATTCTTGCCATATTTGTTGTTTGTTGCTGTCCGCCTTATCAACATTTGCTCATTGACAGGATGACACCGGCGCCAGTAACCCGGTGGTTGAAGAGGTAATGTCTCTTTCCTCCGACTCGGAGCCTTTGCCACAGCTGAAAGTCCGAAGAGTAACCCGGAAAGTAAGCTTTTCACATCCATTAGCTCATCAAGACCCTCAATTTCTTTTGAAGCAGCAGGTTCACGAAAGCCGGCGTCACACCCGGGCCCGCAAGGACACCGACCTCTCCGCCGGGTTACCCGACGCAACCAGGAAGCGTCGCACTGAGGTTTTTTCTCACCTGTACCCTTTTCATCCGTTGGCGGGTGTTATTCGTCAGCCACTCAACTCTTCTGATTCCAATTATCAGGAGACCTCTCCCTCTTCGGGTGACTCCATGCAGTCAAGTCTGCCGACCTTCAAGACTGCACCCAGGTAATAATAATCTCCTTACATTATCTGTCTGTACTTACTCTTTGTGTGCCTAACACTTCTGCCTTTTCAGTGCCCAGGCAAAGCTCACCAAAAGAGCAAAGAAGACCAGGTCAGCCGGAGTGCCAGACTTGCCTGAACCGGAGGCGACGGCTCAAGAGCCGCCAACTGCCCCCGCCCCCGAAGCTACCACTCCAATGGACACGGCGCCTGAGGCCCCTGCCCCGACTACCAAAACAACGACCGAAGCTTCGGTTAATCCGGAGGCCTCCGGCTCAGCTCCACCAGCAGACGACCCGGACGTGATCATCACCCGGACGGAATTCGTTGAGCCGGGGAGACCGACCGCGTTGGCCAAATGCTCCGCGAAGGGGGAGTTACTGCAGCCCCACCGGGTGAACCTGGATCTCTCCGGCTACACCGACTTGAGCATTGGAGAGCTCGTCTCTGGCTACATCAGCCAAGTCCACAAGAGTCGGGACGCCGAGGTTGCCATGGTCAACCAGATCCAACAAAAATCCAAGGTACCCTTCTGCTGTCATCTTACTTTACTGCATAGTTACCTTTGCCATGCTAGCCCCCAAGTCGATGACTTATACTTGAATATGTTGTAGACTTAGGTTCCGGCTTACTCAACTGAGCCGGCAGTACATAGATAGAGACGTTCAATATGCATTAGCCACCAAGTGCCAAGTGCCTTTGCTTGGAAAGCGCTTGGGACTTATATAACAACTGTTAATTAACCCGGAAATACATGCAGGCTGTTGGCAAGAAACTAGAGGCGGACCTTGCGGATCTCAAGAGCCGGCTAAAGATGCAGGAGACGGAGACTCGGAAGGCAAACGCCAAGTTTGTATCCAGCATCGCCACTCAAGAAAAGTTGAAGACCGAGTTTGATGCTGAGAGGAAAGCCTGGGTCGAAGAGAAGGCCGCACTGGTAACCCGGGCGGAACAAGCGGAGAAGGCCCTCACTGAGAAGACCGCTGAGCTCTCCGGCCTAAAGCGCCAGGTTTCCCAAATGGTGGCTGCTATCTTCGGTAAGTCGCCTCACCGGCTTACATCAAGTCTGTATATGTCATGATACATCCTTGTCACCGGCTTATCTGATCTTGTTAAACAGGTCCCAGGAGTGCCAACCTCAACCAGAGCGTGGTCACCAAGTTAAAGGCCGTGTACACCCTGGTGGAACAGCTCTACACCGGGTCACAGCGTGCCTTAGCTGTGGTGGCCCTATCCAACGAGGTGCCAACTCATCTGGCCGAAGTCCTGCGTCGGCTCGCTGTTCTGCCGCAGCGGATCCAGGAGCTACGACGGGCCTCCGCGAGAGCCGGAGCAATCGCCGCACTGAGCCGGGCCAAAGCATTCCTGCCGGAGCTAGACCCAGCAGACATTGCCCTGGGTTACCCAAGCCTGAAGGAAGACGGCTCAGCCTTCGACCAGAAGGACTTCGCGGCATGTGTGAAGGTTGTACGCCCGGTGGCCACCCTCATCGGGAACGACACCGACTTTACCAAGTACCAGCCGGGTTATGATGCGGAGAATCAGAGGATTCCAACCCCTCGCTATGAAGCCCTCAATCTGATCCCTCCGGCTCGTCAGCACACCTTCGCCCCGGAGATTGACCCGGCCGGGTTAATTGATGAAGAAGCCCAGTTTGAAGCTCTCAGCGGTATCAACTGGAAATCATCAACCTTCGAAGTCTTGGGATCAGCCGGAGGAGAAGACAGGAATGAGCCGGGGACTTCAACTCAGCAGGCATCATAAGTTAGCTGGCGGCTTATCAAACATTGTTCCATCTTTTAGACTTAAAAAAATTATTGTAATAGAGCAAGTGCAACAATTTATCTCTGCCGTGTCATCGTGCACGTTTTGAATGCAAAAGCCCTTTGAATTTGTCTCTTTGATGTTTCTCCAGGTCATAATCATCCCTTTGTTTTTCTCAACATCAAAAGATGCCTCTAAGTATCTGCATAGAAAAGGCAGAACACAAGTCTCGAGGCGGCTTACCGCCCTGAGAATCAGGTGTTTGAGATAAATAACCCAGAATATGAATCAAAAAAGGCTGGTCCTTAATTATACTCTGAACATAGCCAAAATAACACACTTAACAGCCTGTAAACATCCTCCGGCTTAAATAACCCGGGCAGTAAGGTTGACACCTTAACTCTGATTTACTTGCTTTAATGACACCCATGACGAGCAACTAACACTGCAAACCAAAGTTAAGCCGGCAAGTGAAACCCGGCCATGCATACCTCAGAATAAACTTGTGAAAAAGCAGAAGAACTTAAGGGCTTCCGGTTCGAATGCGACCAAAGACCCGGCCCCAAGGGGTTAAGCTAAGATTCGGATACGATCATATAGCCCCCAGTGGGTGTGGCGATGCCAATCAAAAAGGGTACCGACAACTATGTTCTCTTTGGTTCGAATACGACCCATGTTTGAACAGGAAGCCCCAAGTTGATTCTTAAAATTGTTTAACGACGCTGATTCGAATACGATCCACGTCGGTTCTCAGAGGGGTTAAACTGTGATTCAAATATGACCAAAGGCAACTTCCCAATGAGCTGGGCACTTTGCCAATCAAGTGGGTATTGACAGCTATGTTCTCTTTGGTTCGAATACGACCCATGTTTGAACAGGAAGCCCCAAGTGACCTTACTGCTTACGGCTAGATTCGAATACGATCATAAGCCAGATCCTCCTTTAAGTCAGCACATAAAAAACAACACACGCATATTTGGAGGAGAAAAAAGCACAGCGGTCCTGCTTTATTGCTTATCATAATATATACATGTCTGAGATAAATATGTACACCACGAGAGCCGGTAGCTCAAGTGTAGTAAGGCCGAAGCTGAGCTATGTTCCACGGCCGACGGGTCTCCTCCTCAGATTTACGCGAATCTTTATGCTCCCGAATATCAATGAGGTAATATGACCCGTTGTGCAAGTTCTTGCTGACCACAAAGGGCCCTTCCCAAGGTGGGGATAACTTGTGTGCATCTGTTTGATCCTGGATGAGCCGGAGCACAAGGTCGCCTTCCTGGAAGACCCGGGATTTGACCCGGCGGCTATGATAACGGCGCAGGTCTTGTTGGTAAATCGCTGAACGGGCTACTGCCACATCACGCTGTTCGTCCAATAAGTCCAAAGCATCTTGGCGCGCCTGTTCATTATCCGTCTCAACATAAGCCGCCACGTGAGGTGAATCGTGACGGATGTCGCTGGGGAGGACTGCTTCTGCTCCATAAACCATGAAGAAAGGCGTTAAGCCTGTAGACCTGTTAGGAGTAGTGTTGATGCTCCGTAAGACGGAGGGCAACTCCTCCACCCAACAACCCGGCGTCCATTGCAAAGGGACCAAAAGCCGGGGCTTGATGCCCTTCAGAATCTCCTGGTTAGCTCTCTCAGCTTGACCATTGGATTGGGGATGAGCCACTGAGGAAACATCAAGTCGGATATGCTCTCATTGACAAAACTCTTCCATAGCGCCTTTGGATAGATTGGTGCCATTGTCAGTTATGATGCTATGCGGAAAGCCGAAGCGGAAAATCACCTTCATAAATTGAACTGCCGTGGCTGCATCGCACTTGCTAACTGGCTCAGCCTCCACCCACTTCGTGAATTTGTCAACTGCCACCAAGAGGTGGGTCTTCTTATCCTTGGACCGTT
Organism: Triticum aestivum; assembly: GCF_018294505.1. Lineage (NCBI taxonomy): Eukaryota > Viridiplantae > Streptophyta > Magnoliopsida > Poales > Poaceae > Triticum > Triticum aestivum. Next base: position 213,697,327 of record NC_057808.1, read on the forward strand.
TAAAAGGCCCAACCATATCAAGCCCCCAGACCGCAAAGGGCCAAGTGATTGGGATCATCCTCAACTCCTGAGCCGGCACATGAGCCCGTCGTGAGAACCTTTGGCAACCATCACATTTACTGACCAAGTCCTCTGCATCAGCGTGAGCCGTCAGCCAATAAAAACCATGACGAAAAGCCTTGGCCACAAGGGATTTTGAGCCGGCATGATGGCCACAATCCCCTTCATAGATCTCGCGCAAGATCTCTTGACCTTCCTCAGGGGAAATACAACGCTGAAATGCCCTTGAAACACTACGATGATGCAACTCGCCGTTGATAACAATCATTGACTTAGCCCGCCGGGTTATTTGCCTGGCCAGAGATTCATCCTCAGGCAACTCTCCCCGGGTTATATAAGCCAGATATGGTATTGTCCAGTCTGGTATGACATGAAGAGCCGCCACCAGTCGTGCCTCCGGGTCAGGGATAGCCAAGTCCTCCTCTGTAGGCAACCTAACCGAAGGGTTATACAGGACATCCAAGAAAGTGTTAGGCGGCACCGGTTTTCGCTGAGAGCCTAGCCGGCTTAAAGCATCAGCCGCCTCGTTCTTCCTGCGATCAATGTGCTCTACTTGGTATCCCTGAAAGTGCCCAGCAATGGCATCAACCTCGCGGCGATAAGCCGCCATGAGAGGATCCTTAGAATCCCAGGTGCCTGATACTTGTTGAGCCACCAAGTCTGAGTCACCAAAACACCTTACCCGGCTTAAGCTCATCTCCTTAGCCACCCGAAGACCATGGAGCAAAGTCTCGTATTCAGCCGCATTGTTAGTGCAAGGAAACATCAACCGTAGCACATAATGGAACTTGTCACCTTTAGGGGAAGCCAATACAACACCAGCCCCCGAGCCCTCCAGCTGTCTGGACCCATCAAAGTGGATAGTCCAATAGGTGTTATCCGGCTTTTGCTCAGGCACTTGCGACTCTGTCCAATCGTTGATGAAATCCACCAAAGCCTGAGATTTAACAGCAGTGCGTGGCACATATCTGAGGCCATGAGGTCCAAGTTTTATAGCCCACTTAGCAATTCTCCCTGTGGCCTCTCTGTTTTGAATAATATCGCCAAGAGGGGCAGAACTGACCACAGTGATGGGATGACCCTGAAAATAATGCTTAAGCTTCCGGCTCGCCATGAACACACCATATACGAGCTTCTACCAATGCGGGTACCGCTGTTTGGACTCAATGAGCACCTCGCTGACATAATAAACCGGCCGCTGAACCGGATGCTCCTTACCCGCCTCCTTGCGCTCCACCACAATAGCCACGCTGACGGCTCGCGCGTTTGCCGCCACATACAGCAGCAAGGGTTCTTTATCAACCGGAGCAGCAAGGACTGGGGGCTCTGCCAGCTGTTTTTTCAAATCCTCAAAAGCGGTATTAGCGGCATCATTCCAGACAAAGTTATCAGTTTTCTTCATCAACTGATATAATGGCATAGCCTTCTCACCCAAACGGCTTATAAACCGGCTTAAAGCAGCGATGCGACCCGCCAAATGCTGAACGTCATTTATACACGCTGGTTTGGCTAGGGTGGTGATGGCCTTGATCTTCTCCGGGTTAGCCTCAATGCCTCTGTCAGAAACCAAGAAGCCCAATAGTTTGCCTGCAGGAACACCAAAAACACACTTGGCCAGGTTAAGCATCATCTTATAGACCCGGAGATTATCGAAGGTTTCCCTTAAGTCATCTATCAGGGTTTCCTCCTTGATGGATTTAACCACGATATCATCCACGTAAGCATGAACATTGCGCCCGATCTGTTTATGAAGACAATTCTGTACACAACGCTGGTAAGTCGCCTGTGCACACTTGAGCCCAAAGGGCATAGACACATAGCAGAAGGCTCCAAAGGGAGTGATGAACGCCGTCTTCTCCTGGTCCTTAACTGCCATCTTAATCTGATGATACCCAGAATAGGCATCCAAGAAACTTAAGCGTGCACAACCTGCCGTAGCATCAATGATTTGATCAATACGGGGGAGAGCAAAAGGATCAGCCGGACACGCCTTGTTCAAGTCCGTGTAGTCCACATACATCCGCCAGGTGCCGTTCTTCTTGAGTACGAGCACCGGGTTAGCCAACCATTCTGGGTGAAAAACTTCAACCATAAACCCGGCCGCCAAGAGCCGGGCCACTTCTTCACCAATGGCTTTCCGCCTCTCCTCGTTAAACCGTCGAAGGAACTGTCTGACCGGCTTAAATTTTGGATCAATATTGAGAGTATGCTCAGCGAGTTCTCTAGGTACACCTGGCATGTCAGAAGGCTTCCATGCAAAGATGTCCCTATTCTCACGGATGAACTCGATGAGCGCGCTTTCCTATTTTGGATCCAGATTGGCACTGATGCTAAACTGCTGAGATGAATCTCCTGGAACAAAATCAACAAGCTTAGTTTCATCAGCCGACTTAAATTTCATCGCCGGTTCAGTCTCCGTAGTCGGCTTCTTCAGAGAGGTCATGTCCGTTGGGTCAACATTGTCTTTGTAAAACTTCAACTCCTCTGTAGCACAAACAGACTCTGCATAAGCTGCATCACCTTCCTCGCACTCCAGAGCCACTTTCCGGCTGCCGTGAACCGTAATGGTCCCGTTGTGACCCGGCATCTTGAGCTGTAAGTACACATAACACGGCCGTGCCATGAACTTGGCGTAAGTCGGCCGTCCAAATATAGCATGGTATGGACTTCTTATCTTGACCACCTCAAAGGTCAATTTCTCCACCCTGTAGTTGTTCTTATCACCAAAAGCCACTTCCAATTCGATCTTGCCGACTGGATAAGCCGACTTACCAGGTACCACACCATGGAAGATAGTGTTTGACTGGCTGAGGTTCTTATCAACCAACCCCATACGGCGAAAAGTCTCATAATAGAGGATGTTGATGCTGCTGCCTCCATCCATGAGTACCTTTGTGAACTTGTAACCTCCCACTTGAGGAGCTACCACCAAGGCCAAGTGGCCCGGGTTAACCACCCGGGGAGGGTGATCCTCCCTACTCCATACTATAGGCTGCTCAGACCACCGCAAGTAGCGTGGAACTGCCGGCTCAACAGCATTCACAGCCCTCTTGTGAAGCTTCTGATCTCGTTTGCACAAACTAGTGGTGAACATATGATACTGTCCACCGCTAAGCTGCTTTGGGTTGGTCTGATATCCCCCCTGCTGCTGTTGATGACCCTGACCAGACTGTTGATTAAAGCCCCCTTGACCGTTCTGAGGACCGGAATTTGAGCCGCCGCCCGGGCCATGAAAGCCGCCGGCGCCTGAGCCGCCGCCCGGGCCATTGTAGCTCTTAAAGGCCTTCATGATCGCGCAATCCTTCCACAGATGAGTCGCTGGCTTCTCTCTAGAGCCATGCCTTGGACAAGGTTCATTCAACAGCTGCTCCAGCGTTGGACCTGACCCGCCGCCTCGGGGAGGGGGCCTCCCCTTGCGTCGCTGGTTATGACCTTGGGAGTTGGCGTTGGCTACAAACTCTAGGCTGCCATCGGCCTTACGCTTGCCTCCTCCTTGGTTCCCCGGGTTAAACTGAGGACCCTTGCCATTGCCGTTCTTCTTTCCCTTCCCCGCCCTTTCATCGTCTGAAGGGGGATCCTTGGTACCATCGGAATCGGCGTACTTGACAAGAGCCGCCATTAGGGTACCCATATCGGTGCAGTCACGCTTAAGCCGCCCGAGTTTCATCTTAAGGGGCACAAAGCGACAGTTCTGTTCCAACATTAAGACTGCAGAGCCGGCATCCATCTTATCTGATGAATGTATGATCTCCTTGACCCGGCGAACCCAATGGGTCGTGGATTCACCCTCCTGCTGCTTACAGTTAGTCAGATCCACAATTGACATAGACTGCCTACAGGTATCTTTGAAGTTTTGAATGAACCGGGCTTTCAGCTCAGCCCACGACCCAATGGAGTTCGGTGGTAGCCCTTTCAACCACGTGCGGGCAGTTCCATCTAACATCATGGTGAAATATTTGGCCATGGCCGCCTCACTAACCTCCAGCAATTCCATAGCCATCTCATAAATCTCAATCCAGGCTGCAGGCTGTAAGTCCGCTGTATAGTTAGGCACCTTCCTAGGGCCCTTGAAGTCCTTAGGTAGACGTTCATTACGGATGGCTGGCACCAGACAAGGGACACCCCCGGTCCTGGTGGAAATACCCACATCAACGGACGTCGTCGGATAAGCCGGGGGGGTCTGATAAGCCGTCAATTGAGGCACCTGCTCCGCCTCTTGCCGCGCTTGGTCTGCTGCATAAAAGGCTCCATTATGAGCCGGGCCATGGCCAGGGGGCGGGCCATGGCGTCGGACATTACTTGAGCCGGTTGCTGAGACCATGTGCCGGCTGTAACTCGGGCTCTGGCCCGGACGAGGGGTCGAGTGGATCCTGTCCCGGCTGTAGGAGTACGCCTCTTGCTGTGCCAGTGCCGTCTGCAGGAGTTCCCTGACCCGGCGGGTTTCGATGGCCACCGGAGAGTCGCCGTCAACGGGGAGAGCCGCCAGTCGTGCTGCCGCAGCCACCATGTTCTCCAGCGGGTTATCATAATGAACCGGGGGTATTGGGACATACTGAGGCGGGGCAGGGGGCACCTGGGGAGGCCCTATCACTCGTGGCTGAATAAGGGGTCCAGACCCGGGCGCAATGACCCCTGGCGGGTTACTAGACCCTGCACCCGGCGTGTTGAAGAGATTGCGTGGATCGTAAACCGGTGGGAGTCGAGACTGGGCCTTCTGATGCCTCCTTCTCATGACCTCGTTGGCCGCGTTCTGATCCATCGTGAGTTGGAAGGACTGCGCCTGAATCAGCTGAGTCCGGGCGTCGAGAGCCGCCCGCTCCGCAACCAGCATGATGCCTTCCGCTGCAAGATCCTCTTTAGCTTTTATCAAATCCAATTTTAACTGTGCCACCTCCGCATCATGCTGAGCTTGATTCGCTGGGTCAACCGTGGCGGTTAACAGGGCCGTCATCTTGTCCGTGAGATCCATCAGCACCTGAGCCGGAGAAGGCACCGGATTTCCCGATCCAGCAGCGGGGTTCTGAACAGGCTGCGCACCAGCCATAAAAACTCCAACCTGACTTGGCGGCTCAAAAGGGTCCGGAATACTGTCGCCATCGGAATAACCCATGAGCCTGCCATCTTGAAGCTGGTACAACGAGTTTGACTCATCGGTGGCCGACTCGCCGTCAGAGTCGGCGGCCGCCTCATCACCGGACCCAGATGGATCAGAGGGCCCTCCATGGATGCATCCCACAAAAGCGCGCCTTAAGGCAGGCCGGGCCCGGGCGGGTCATGCGCGCTGAGCCGTTTCCATGAGGTCGGCGCGGAGATCCGGCTCGGGGCCCGGCTCACCAATCTTGCCAATGAAGACATGAATTCCGCCAAAGGGGACCCGGTACCCGTACTCAATTGAGCCGGCGTCGGGGCCCCAGTCCGCATCGTCGATGTAGAGCTTGCCGCGACGACTCTTGGTCATCCGGCCTACAGTGTATCCCTTGAGACCTTCGAAGCTGCCCTTCAAGAACTCAAATCCACTGTGCGCGAGCCCCACGGTGGGTGCCAACTGTCATGGAATTGTCACGGCAGATGTCCTTGAGCTAGGACTTAGTCGTGGAGCCATCGCAACTAGGAAGCTTGAAGGGGCTATGTGGGACAAGGAACACGAGGGGTTATACTGGTTCGGCCCCTTACGGTGAAGGTAAAAGCCTACGTCCAGTTTGGGGTGATATTGATTAGGGTTACGATCACCAGGAGTTAAACAACTATCCCCGGCTCTCGATGAGATTGTTGTCGCCCCTAAACCGCTGCCGGGTCGTCCCTTTATATAGGGAGGCTGACGCCCAGCAGCCCTTAGAGTCCCGGCCGGCTCATAAGAGTGTCCGGCTCGGGCTCTAAACTATACTTGCCTTATACTACAAGTTCTACTATAATAATGATTGTAATTACGGGCCTTAAGCTATATCCAGGTCTCAGCCCATCTCTGGCCCATCGTCTTGAAACTTGGCTCCAGGCTTCTGGCAACGACCGTACGAGTAACCCGTCCCCTCCTGGCGGGTGACTCTAAGGTCTATATCCTCAACAGAAACCTTCTGACATGCCAGGTGTACCTAGAGAACTCGCTGAGCACACTCTCAATGTTGATCCGAAATTTGAGCCGGTTAGACAGTTGCTTCGGCGGTTTAATGAAGAGAGGCGGAAAGCCATTGGCGAAGAGGTGGCCCGGCTCTTGGCGGCCGGCTTTATTATTGAAGTCTTCCACCAAGAATGGTTAGCTAACCCGGTGCTCGTACTCAAGAAGAATGGCACTTGGCGGATTTGTGTGGACTACACGGACTTAAATAAAGCATGTCCGGCTGATCCTTTTGCCCTTCCCCGTATTGATCAAATTATTGATGCTACGGCCGGTTGTGCGCGCTTAAGTTTCCTGGACGCTTATTCTGGATATCATCAGATTAAAATGGCAGTTAAGGACCAGGAGAAGACGACGTTCATCACTCCCTTTGGAGCCTTCTGCTATGTATCCATGCCCTTTGGACTCAAGTGTGCACAGGCGACTTATCAGCGTTGCGTGCAGAACTGTCTTCATAAACAGATTGGGCGCAATGTTCATGCTTATGTGGACGATATTGTGGTTAAATCCATAAAGGAGGAAACCCTGATAGATGATTTGAGAGAAACCTTTGTAATCTCCGGGTCTACAAGATGATGCTTAACCCGGCCAAGTGTGTCTTTGGTGTCCCTGCAGGCAAGCTCTTGGGTTTTTTGGTTTCTGACAGAGGCATTGAGGCTAACCCGAAGAAGATCAAGGCCATCACCTCCCTGGCTAAGCCGGCGTGTATAAATGACGTTCAGCGTTTGGCGGGACGCATCGCTACTTTAAGCCGGTTTATAAGCCGTTTGGGTGAGAAGGCCATGCCATTATATCAGTTGATGAAGAAAACTGATAACTTTGTCTGGAATGATGCAGCTAATACCGCTTTTGAGGATTTGAAGAAGCAGCTGGCAGAGCCCCCAGTCCTTGCTGCTCCGGTTGATAAGGAGCCCTTATTACTGTATGTGGCGGCGAACACACGAGCCGTCAGTGTGGCTGTGGTGGTGGAACGCAAGGAAGAGGGTAAGGAGCATCCGGTTCAGCGGCCGGTTTATTATGTCAGCGAAGTGCTTATCGAGTCCATACAGCGGTATCCACATTGGCAGAAGCTTGTTTATGGTGTGTTCATGGCAAGCCGGAAGCTTAAGCATTATTTCCAGGGTCATCCCATAACCGTGGTCAGTTCTGCCCTTCTTGGTGATATCATTCAAAACAGAGAGGCCACAGGGAGAGTGGCTAAGTGGGCTAACGAGCTCGGACCTCATGGTCTCAAATATGTGCCACCCACTCCTGTTAAATCTCAGGCCCTGGTGGATTTCATCAATGATTGGACAGAGTCACAAGTGCCCGAGCAAAAGCCGGGTAACACATATTGGACTATTCACTTCGATGGGTCCAGGTAGTTGGAGGGCTCGGGGGCTGGAGTTGTATTGGCTTCCCCTAAAGGTGACAAGTTCCATTATGTGCTACAGTTGATGTTTCCTTGCACTAACAATGCAGCTGAGTACGAGGCCTTGCTCCACGGTCTTCGGATGGCTAAGAAGATGAGCTTGAGCCGGGTAAGGTGTTTCGGTGACTCAGACTTGGTGTCTCAACAAGTATCAGGCAAGTGGGACTCTAAGGACCCTCTCATGGCGGCTTATCGCTGCGAAGTTGATGCCATTGCTGGGCACTTTCAGGGCTACCAAGTAGAGCACATTGATCGCAGGAAGAACGAGGCGACTGATGCTTTAAGCCGGCTAGGCTCTCAGCGAAAGCCGGTGCCGCCTAATACTTTCCTGGATGTCCTGTATAATCCTTCTATTAAGTTGCCTACAGAGGAAAACTTGGCTGTCCCCGACCCGGAGGCACGACTGGTGGCGGCTCTCCATGTCATACCAGACTGGACAATGCCCTATCTGGCTTACATGACCCGGGGCGAGTTGCCTGAGGATGAAACTTTGGCCAGGGAAATAACCCGGCGGGCTAAGTCAATGATTGTTATCAATGGTGAGTTGCACCACCGCAGTGTTACGGGAGCGTTTCAGCGTTGTGTTTCCCCTGAGGAAGGGCAAGAGATCTTGCGTGAGATCCATGAAGGGGATTGTGGCCATCACGCCGGCTCAAAGTCTCTTGTGGCCAAGGCTTTTCGTCATGGTTTTTATTGGTTGACGGCTCATGCTGATGCAGAGGACTTGGTCAGTAAGTGTGATGGTTGCCAAAGGTTCTCGCGACGGGCTCGTGTACCGGCTCAAGAGCTGAGGATGATCCCAATTACTTGGCCCTTTGCGGTCTGGGGGCTGGATATGGTTGGGCCTTTCAAAAGATCCAAGGATAAAAAGACCCACCTTTTGGTGGCAGTTGACAAGTTTACCAAGTGGGTTGAAGCGGAGCCAGTTAGCAAGTGCGATGCAGCCACGGCGGTTCAGTTTATGAAAAAGGTGATCTTTCGCTTTGGTTTTCCACACAGCATTATAACTGACAATGGCACCAATTTATCCAAAGGCGCCATGGAGGTGTTTTGTCAACGAGAGCATATCTGACTTGATGTTTCCTCGGTGGCTCATCCTCAATCCAATGGTCATGCGGAGAGAGCTAATCAGGAGATTCTGAAGGGCATCAAGCCCCGGCTTTTGGTCCCTTTGCAACGGACGCCGGGTTGTTGGGTGGAGGAGTTGCCCTCCGTGTTATGGAGCATCAACACTACTCCTAACAGGTCTACAGGTTTTACGCCTTTCCTCATGGTTTATGGGGCAGAAGCAGTCCTCCCCAGTGACATCCGTCATGACTCACCTCGAGTGGCGGCTTACGTTGAGGCGGATAATGAACAGGCGCGCCAGGATGCTCTTGACTTGTTGGACGAACAACGTGATGTGGCAGCAGCCCGTTCAGTGATTTACCAACAAGACCTGCGCCGTTATCATAGCCGCCGGGTTAAATCCCGGGTCTTCCAGGAAGGTGATCTTGTGCTCCGGCTCATCGAGGATCAAACAGATGCGCACAAGCTATCCCCGCCTTGGGAAGGGCCCTTTGTGGTCAGCAAGAATTTGCACAACGGGTCATATTACCTCATTGACATTCGGGAGCACAAAGATTCACGTAAGTCGGAGGAAGAGACCCGACGGCCGTGGAACATAGCTCAGCTTCGGCCTTACTACACTTGAGCCACCGGCTCTCATGATGTACATACTTCTCTAAGCCATGTATATATTACGATAGGCAATAAAGCAGGACCTCTGTCCTTTTTTCTCCTCCAAATGTGCACGTGTTGTTTTCATCGCCAGATTACATGATAACTTGAAGGAGGATCCGGCTTATGATCGTATTCGAATCTAGCCGTAGGCGATAAGGTCACTTGGGGGCTTCCTGTTCAAACATAGGTCGTATTCGAACCAAAGAGAACACAGCTGTCGATACCCATTTGATTGGCAAAGTGCCGAGCTCATTGGGGAGTTTTCTTTGATCATATTTGAATCTTAGTTTAACCCCTTTGAGAACCGACGTGGATCATATTCGAATCAGCATCGTTAAACAATTCTTAAAGTCATTTGGGGGCTTCCTGTTCAAACATGGGTCGTATTCGAACCAAAGAGAACATAGCTGTCGATACCCTCTTGATTGGCATCGCCACACCCACTGGGGGCTATATGATCGTATTCGAATCCTAGCATAACCCCTTTGGGCCGGGTCTCTGGTCGTATCCGAACCGGAAGCCCCTAAGTTCCTCTGCTTTATGGCAAGTTCCGTCTGTTTCTTTCCAGGTGTGTACGGCCGGGTCTCACTTTGCCGTCTTAACTTTGGTTTACGGTATTAGCTGAACACAATGGGTGTTATTAAGACAGGTAAACCGGAATTTCGGTACCAACCTTCCTACCCGGGTTATCTAAACCGGAAGTATGCTTGCAGGCCGCTAAGTATGTTATTACGGCTGTATTCAGGATATTATTGAAGACCAGTCCTTTTTGATTCATATTCCGGGTTATCTAAAACCTATGATTCTCAGGGCGGTCAGCCTCCTCGAGGCTTGTGATTTGTCTTTCTCTGCAGGATAGTTACAGGCAACTATTTTGAGAGTAAGGAAAACAAATGATTAATTATGACCCGGAGAAACATAAAGGAGACACTTTCAACAGACTTCAGAATTCAAGGCGTGCACGATGGCACGACAAAGATAAAGTATTGGTCCTACTCTATTACAAGACTCATTGAGTCCAAAAGGGTGAGGCATTGTTTGCTAAGCCGCCAGCCAAGTTACGATGCTTGTTGAGTTGAAGTCTCCGGCTCGTTCCTATCTTCTCCTCCGGCTGATCCCAAGACCTGGAAAGTTGATGACTTCCAGTCGATGCCGCTGAGAGCTTCGAATTGGGCTTCCTCGTCAATTAACCCGGCCGGATCAATCTCCGGGGCGAAGGTGTGCTGACGAGCCGGCGGGATCAAGTTAAGGGCTTCATAGCGCGGAGTAGGGATCCTCTGATTTTCTGCATCGTAGCCCGGCTGATACTTAGTCAGATCTGTATCGTTGCCAATCAGAGTGGCCACCGGGCGTACGGCCTTCACGCAAGCTGCGAAGTCCTTCTGATCGAAAGCGGAGCCGTCTTCCTTCAGGCTTGGATAGCCAAGGGCGATGTCCGCCGGGTCTAACTCCGGCAGGAACGCCTTGGCCCGGCTCAGCGCGGCGATCGCTCCGGCTCTTGCAGAGGCCCGTCGCAGCTCTTGGATCCGTTGAGGCAGAACGGCGAGCCAGCGAAGGACTTCTGCCAGGTGAGTCGGCACCTCGTTGGATAGGGCCACCACAGCCAAGGCACGTTGTGACCCGGTGTAGAGCTGCTCCACCAGGGTATACATGGCCTTCAGCTTGGTTACCACACTCTGGTTGAGATTGGCACTTCTGGGACCTATTTAACAGAATCAGATAAGCCGCCGACAAGGATGAATTATGAGATATAAAAATTCTAAACTTGATGAAAGCCGGTGAGGCGACTTACCGAAGATTGCGGCCACCATCTGGGACACCTGGCGCTTTAGGCCGGAGAGCTCGGCGGTCTTCTCGGAGAGAGCCTTCTCCGCCTGTTCAGCCCGGTTCACCAATGCGGCCTTCTCTTCGGCCCACGCCTTCCGCTCAGCGTCAAACTCCGTCTTCAGCTTCTCTTGAGCGGCGATGCTGGACACAAATTTGGCATTTGCCTTCCGGGTCTCCATCTCTTGCATCTTCAGCCGGTTCTTGAGATCGGCCATGTCAGCCTCAAGCTTCTTGCCAGCAGCCTGCATAAATTTCTGGGTTATGACAGGAACGGTTACTATACAAATTTAAAAGTCCCAAGCGTTTTCCAAGCAAAGACACTTGGCACTTGGGGGCTAATGCATATTGAATGTATCTATCTACAAACCGCCGGTTCAATTGAGTAAGCCGGAACCTAAGTCTACAACATATTCAATCATAAGTTGTCGACTTGGGGGCTAGCATGGTAAAGGTAACTATGCAGTAAGTAAGAGGACAGCAGAATGATACCTCAGATTTCTGCTCGATCTGGTTCACCATGGCAACCTCTGCATCCCGGCTCTTGTGCACTTGGCTGATGTAGCCAGAGACGAGCTCTCCAATGCTCAGGTTGGCGTAGTCGGAGAGGTCCAGGTTCACCCGGTGGGGCTGCAGCAACTCCCCCTTAGCGGAGCACTTGGCCAGTGCGGTAGGTCTCCCCGGCTCAACAAATTCCGTCTGGGTGATTACCACGTCCGGATCATTTGCTGGTTGAGCCGAGCCGGAGGCCTCCGGGTTAGCAGAAGCTTCGGCAGCTGCCTTGTTGTTTCGAGCGGCGGCTTCGGGAGCGGAGGCAGCTGGCAGTTCTTGATCTGCTGCCTCCGGCTCAGGTAACTCCGGCTCTTCGATTGGCTTGGCCTTCTTCGCCCTCTTGGTGAGTTTGGCTTGGGCACTGAAAGGACAGAAACGTTAAGCACAAAAGGGTAAGTAAAGACAAGTATAGCATGAGATGGTTATCATTACCCGGGCGCGGTCTTGAAAGCCGGCAGACTCGACTGCATAGAGTCGCCCGAAGAGGGGGAGGTCTCCTGATAATTTGAGTCAGAAGAATTGAGTGGCTGACGGATAACACCCACCAACGGATGAAAAGGGTACAAGTGGGAAATAACCTCAGTTCGGCGCTTCCTCGATGCGTCAGGTAAACCGGAGGAGAGGTCGGTGTCCTCCTTGTTCCGGGTGTGACGCCGGCTCTCATGAACCTGTCGCTTCAAAATAAATTGAGGATCTTGATAAGCTAAAGGATGTGAAAATCTTACTTTCCGGGTTACCCTTCGGACTTTCAGCCTTGGCAAGGGCTCCGAGTCGGAGGAAAGTGACATTACCTCTTCAACCACCGGGTTACTGGCTCCGGTGTCATCCTGTTGATGAACAAGTGTTGGTAAGGTGGACAGAAATAAACAGTAAAACATAACAAAGAGCTTACAGGTTCAGGGGTTACCTCTGACTCGGAGCTGTCGCTTAGTTGCATCAGCTCCGAAGCAGTTGGCCTACTTCCCTTCTTACGGGGAGCGGCTTTTTTGGCGGCTTTCTTCGCCTTTCTGGCCTTCTTGGCCGCCTCATGGTCATATTTGACCCGCCAGAACTTGTTGTCAGCCTGAAAAATACAATGATGATTTCTTCAAACGATTCAGATGAAAGTTATATACAGAAGAAGATAGGATGTTCAGATTGGTGGCTTACCGCTGGGGCTGGGTTGGTCTTGCAGAAGGGGGCTAACCCGGTCCTTCCGCAGTCTGCCAGGCTCTCGTTTAAAAGAGCCTTGGTCATCTCCTCTGCAACATCTTCAGGAAGATCATTGCGGCTGTGTCTCTGAGGGTCATCCTTTCGGCCCGTGTACCCGCACATTAAGCCGGGGCGGCGGCTCAATGGGATCACCCGCCAGGAGATCCAGACCCGGACCAAATCGATTCCGTTGAGACCATTGCCCAGGAGAGCCTTGATCTTGTTTATGGTGGGGAGCAGAGGCTGGCGCTCCGCTGGAGTCAGCTTGTCTGACAGTGGGTGTGTTGACTCCAGACGCGATGGGCGAAAGCCGGGCAGCGGACTTTCATCAGCCGGTGACGTGTCTTGGCAATAGAACCAAGTCATCTTCCAGTCCTTTGGGTGACTCAGCGGCTCGGCATAAGGGAAAAGACAGTCTCTCCGTCTCTGAATGGAGATGCCGCCTAGCTCCATACTTGGCCCGTTGGCGCACTCGTTCTGGCGATTCAAGTAAAAAAGCTCTCTGAAGAGCAGCAGACTAGGTTCTTCTCCAAGGTAAACCTCGCAGAACACTTGGAAGTTGCAGATATTGGACACTGAGTTGGGTCCTATGTCCTGAGGCCACAGATCGAAGAAATTCAGAACGTCTCTGAAAAACTTTGAGCCGGGCGGTGCGAAGCCCCGGCTCATGTGATCCGCAAATTATCACCTCCCCGTCCTTTGGCTGTGGTCTCTCTTCTGACGGGTCAGGGGCGCGGTAGGACATGACATCCTTCTTTGGCAGGTGGCCGGACTTGACAAACTCTGCTAGCATTTCGTTGGTGACATTGGACCTCATCCAATTGCAAGTGATAGAGGCTTTAGGAGCTTTGGGAGGCATGGTGAAAGTCGGCAGCCTATGATAAAAGGAAATGTCCGGTTTAAGTATAAGCCGGAGGAAAGTTGTAATTCAGTATTAAGTGGCGGTTTACGGAGGGGACTAATGACATATATCTAAGTACACTAGGCTATTTAGGCCGTCTGAAGTATTGAGAGTAATTCGATTGTCTACGGCCTTATCACAGATGAGCCGGAATATTCTATGGTGCATGGTCTCCTTTAAGTCGGAAGGTTCTACGGCGCGTGGTTTCTTTAAGCCGGAAATGTAAACCGCCATGGCTCAATGGGGGCAGTTTTTTACTAAGTGTGGTGAAAACAGGTTTCAGACTTTACGGTAAATATTTTGGATCAAAATGGTCGGGTAAAAAGAAAATCTTTAGACCTAAAGGTAGATGCAGGGGAGTTCTTGAGCTCGAATGAGGCCTTTATGAAGTGAACATAAGTCTACCTGTGTTTGAAATGGGTGCTAAAACATCTACCGCAGTGGTTCCATACGGGCTAAGATCAAAAAGGAGCAGTAAAAAAGAAAACTACTGGAGCTTGTGGGCGATGGCGACGAACACGAAGAACGCGGACGAACCCTACGGCAGATCTATTCTACAGGACAAGCAGGACTTACAGGGGCTGGAGAGTCGCAGAGGCCGTCGCGTTTCTCTGGTCAGATCAGGGTGATGCAGCGGCCTGAGCTGGTGACGACGAGAAGACCCGCGGCGGCGACGGCGGCGGAGCTCGAGCAGCACGGGACAGTGAGAGGAAGGAGACGACAGAGGAAGGAGAGTGAGAAAGGCCCGTCGGGCTGGCCTATTTATAAGGGCGAGCTCATAAGTGGGCGCGAGAATCAAGGAGACCACGGCGTGGTTATCTCCCCACGAAACGCCTCCATTTTCGGGATGACAGTAAAGGTAAAGATCCGTTGCGGATCTGGCGGAGTAAAAAACGGGCTTAATGGAAGATGATGTCACGGCGGATTATCCGGAGTCCAGAGGATGACGTCACGCCGGGTTATGGCCTTCACACAATTGTAAGCCGGAGGTTTTCTGTCGAAGGAATGGAAGATTGACATGAGCTGGCTCAAATCAATCTGGGGCCTAATGTTGAGGATATAGACCTTAGAGTCACCCACCAGGAGGGGCCGGGTTACTCATATGGTCATTGCCAGAAGCCCGGCGCCGAGCTTAAAGACGGTGGGCCAAAGACGGGCTTAGGACCCGGATATGGCTTAAGGCCCGTAGTTACAATCATTATTATGGTAGAACTTGTAGTGTAAGGCAAGAGTAGTCGAGAGTCCGAGCCGGACACTCTTATGAGCCGGCCGGGACTCTGAGAACTGCTGGGCGTCAGCCTCCCTATATAAAGGGACGACCCGGCAGCGGTTTGGGGGCGAGAACAATCTCATCGAGAGCCGGGCATAGCAGTTTAGCTCCCTGGTGATCGTAACCTTAATCAATACCACCTCAAACTGGACGTAGGCTTTTACCTTCACCGTAAGGGGCCGAACCAGTATAAACCCTCGTGTTCCTTGTCCCGCATTAACCCCTTCAAGCTTCCTAGCTGCGATGGCTCCACGACTAAGTCCTAGCTCGAGGACATCTGCCGTGACAATTCCACGACAGTTGGCGCCCACCGTGGGGCCAGCGCACGGTGGATTTGAGTTCTTGAAGGGCGGCTTCGAAGGGCTCAAGGGATACGCTGTGGGCCGGATGACCAAGAGTCGTCGCGGCAAGCTCTACATCGACGATGCAAACTGGGGCCCCAACGCCGGCTCAATTGAGTACGGGTACCGGGTCCCCTTCGGCGGAATTCATGTTTTCATTGGCAAGATTGGTGAGCCGGGCCCTGATTCTCTGCGTCGTAACCCGGCTGGTACTTGGTCAGATCCATGTCATTTCCAATCAGGGTGGCCACCGGGCGCACGATCTTCACGCAGGCTGCAAAGTCCCTTTGGTCGAAGGGGGTGCCGTCTTCCTTCAAGCTGGGATAGCCAAGGGCAATGTCCGCCGGGTCTAATTCTGGAAGGAACGCCTTGGCCCGGCTTAGAGCAGCTATGGCTCCGGCTCTTGCGGAGGCCCATCGCAGCTCTTGGACACGCTGAGGAAGAACGGCAAGCCGGCGAAGAACTTCCGCCAGGTGAGTCGGCACCTCATTGGATAGGGCCACCACGGCCAAGGCGCACTGTGACCCGGTGTAGAGTTGCTCCACCAGGGTGTACACGGCCTTCAACTTGATCACCACACTTTGGTTGAGGTTGGCGCTTCTCGGACCTGTTTAACTGAGTAAGGTAAGCCGCTGGCAATGATGGGTTATGAGACATAAAGATTATAAACTGGACGAGAGCTGGTGGAATGACTTATCGAAGATTGCGACAACCATCTGGGACACGTGGCGCTTTAAGCCGGAGAGTTCGGCGGTTTTCTCTGTCAGAGCCTTCTCCGCCTGTTCGGCCCGGCTCACCAGAGTAGCCTTCTCTTTGGCCCAAGCTTTCCGTTCAGCTTCAAAATCCTTTTTCAGCTTCTCTTGAGCAGCAATACTGGACACAAATTTGGCGTTGGCCTTCCGGGTCTCAGTTTCTTGCGTCCTCAGGCGGGTCTTCAGATCGGAGATGTCAGCTTCAAACTTCTTGCAAGCAGCCTGCATAATTTCTGGGTTATAGGATGAACAGTTATTATGCAATTTTAAAGTCCCAAGCACTTTCCAAGCAAAGACACTTGGCACTTGGGGGCTAATGCATATCGAATGTTTCTATTTACATATTACCGGTTCATGCGAGTAAGCCGGAAGATAAGTCTACAACATATTCTATCATAAGTAGTAGATTTGGGGGCTAGAGTATGGTAAAGATAACAAGATAACTACGCAGTAAGCAAGAAGAGTGGTGCCTCAGACTTCTGCTGAATCTGATTCACCATGTCGATCTCTAAATCCCGGCTCTTGTGCACCTGACTGACATAGCCGGAGACGATCTCTCCGATGCTCAGATTGGCATAGTCGGTGAGGTCCAGATTGGCCCGGCGGCGCTCTAGCAGCTCTTCCTTGGCGGAGCACTTGGCCAGCGCAGTGGGTCTCCCCGGCTCAACAAACTCCGTCCGGGTGATTACCACGTCCGGGTCATCGGCCGGTTGAGCCAGGCTGGAGGTCTCCGGGTTAGCAGAAGTTTCTGCGATTGGCTTGTCGGTTGGAGCAGCGGCTGCAGGGGCAGAGGCAACTGGCGGTTCTTGAGCTACAACCTCCGGTTCAGGCAAGTCCGGCTCTTCGACCGACTTGTTCTTTTTCGCCCTCTTGCTGAGCTTTGCCTGGGCACTGAAAGGACAAAAAGGTTAGTACAAAAGTATGAGTAAAGATAAGCACAACAAGAGATGATCATCATTACCCGGGTACGGTCTTGAAGGTCGGCAGGTTTGATTGCATCGAGTCACCAGAGGAGGGTGAGGTTTCCTGATAGTTTGAATCGAAAGAATTGAGCGGTTGACGTATAACACCCGCCAAAGGATGAAAAGGGTACAAGTGGGAGATAACCTCGGTCCGGCGTTTCCTCGACGCGTCAGGTAAACCGGAGGAGAGGTCAGCATCCTTGTTGGTCCGGGTGTGCCGCCGGCTCTCATGAATCTGTTGCTTCAAAAGAAATTGAGGATCTTGATAAGCTAAAGGATGTGAAAATCTTACTTTCCGGGTTACCCTTCGAACTTTCAGCCTTGGCAAGGGTTCCGAGTCGGAGGAAAGTGTCATTACCTCTTCAACCACCGGGTTACTTGCTCCGGTGTCATCCTGTTGATGAACAGTATTGATAAGGTGGACAGAAATAAACAACAAATACAACAAGAGCTTACAGGCTCAGGGGTTACCTCTGACTCGGAGCTGTCGCTTAGTTGCAGCAGTTCTGAAGCAGTAGGCCTACTTCCCTTCTTGCGGGGAGCGGCTCTCTTGGCGGCTTTCTTAGCCTTCCTGGCCTTCTTGGCTGCCTCATGGTCATATTTGACCTTCCAGAATTTGTCATCAGCCTGAAAAATACAATGACGATTTCTTAAGGTTCGGATGAAAGTTATCTACAGAAGAAAATAAGATGTTCAGATCAGCGGCTTACCGCCGGGGCCGGGTTGGTCTTGCAGAAGGGGCTTAAGCCGGTCCTCCCGCAGTCTGCCAAGCTCTCGTTCAAGAGAGCCTTGGTCATGTCCTCAACAACGTCTTCAGGAAGATCGTTGCGGCTGTGTCTCAGGGGGTCATCTTTCCGGCCCGTGTACTCACAAATTAAGCCGGGGCGGCGGCTTAAGGGGATCACCCGCCACGAGATCCAGACTCGGACCAGATCAATGCCATTAAGGCCATTTCCCAGGAGAGCCTTGATTTTGTTGATGGTGGGGATCAGAGGTTGGCGCTCCGCCTGAGTTAACTTGTCTGACAGAGGGTGAGTTGGTTCCAGACGTGAAGGGCGAAAGCCGGGCAGCGGGCTCTCGTCAGCCGGCGACGTGTCTTGGCAGTAGAACCACGTCTGGTTCCAGTCCTTTGGGTGGCTTGGCGGCTCGGCGTAAGTAAAAAGGCAGTCTCTCCGTCGCTGAATGGAGATTCCACCAAGTTCTAAGCTCGGCCCGTTGGCGCACTCGTTCTGGCGGTTCAAATAGAACAGCTCTCTAAAGAGCAGAAGGCTGGGCTCCTCTCCAAGGTAGACCTCGCAGAACACTTGGAAGTTGCATATGTTTGACACCGAATTGGGTCCTATATCTTGTGGCCGCAGGTCAAAGAAATCCAGTACATCTCTGAAGAACTTTGAGCCGGGCGGTGCGAAGCCCTGGCTCATGTGATCCGCAAATATTACCACCTCCCCGTCCTTTGGCTGTGGTCTCTCCTCTGACGGGTCAGGGGCGCGGTAAGACATGACGTCCTTCTTGGGCAGGTAACCCATCTTCACAAAGTCTGCTAAGGTTTCGTCGGTGACGTTGGACCTCATCCAGTTGCAAGTGATGGGTGCTTTGGGAGCTTTGGGAGGCATGGTGCAAGTCGGAAGCCTATGATAAAAGGAAATGTCCAGTTTAATTATAAGCCGGAGGGAATTTACAGGTCAATGTTTAAAGTGGCGGCTTATGAAGGGGCCTAATGACATATGGCTAAATGCATCGGGTTATCTAAGCCGCTGAAGGAAGCGAGAGTAATTCAAATTGTCTACAGCGTTATTATAAATGAGCCGGCAAAATTTCACGGCGCGTGGCTTCTTTGAGCCGGAAATGTAAGCCGCCATAGCTCAGTAGATGCAGTTTTTTACTAAGTGTGGTGAAAACAAGTTTCACAGATCGTGGTGAAAATTTTGGATCAAAATGGTTGAATAAAAGGAAAGATTTCTAGACCTAAAACAGACGCCGAGGAAGTTCATAAGCCTGAATAGAGCCTGTACGCAGTAACAAGGGATCTATGAACATTGGAATGGGCGTAAAACAACTACCGCAGCAGTCCTATGCAGTTGGAGATCAAGAAAGGCGGTAAAAATAAAAACTACCGGGACTTGCGAGGAACAGCGAAGAACACGGGAAGAACTGCGGAAGCCTAAATGTGGATCTACTCTACGGAGTGGCGAAGACTTACGGGTGCTGGTGAGTCGCGGGGATCGCCGCCGTTCTCTCTGGACGCAACAGGTCGATGCAGCGGCCGGAGTCGGTGAGGACGAGAAGACCCGCGGTGGCGACGGTGACGGAGCTCGAGCGGAGGAACAGTGGCGCGAGGAGGAAGACGGGCTGCTGCAGGCTCATCGGGCCGGACTACTTATAAGGGCAAGCTCATAAGTGAGCGCGAGAAACGAGGAGGCCACGGCGCGGTTATCTCACCATAAAAACGCCTCGATTTTCGGGATGGCAGTAAAGATAAGATCCATTGCCGATATGGTGGAGTAAAAAATGGACTTAATGGAAGATGACGTCACGGCGGATTACCCGGAATCCAGAGGATGACGTCACGCCGGGTTATGGCCTTCACACAATTGTAAGCCGGAGCTTTTCTGTCGAAAGAGTTGAAGATTGACATGAGCCGACTCAAATCAATATGGGGCCTAATGTTGAGGATATAACCCTTAGAGTCACCCGCCCGGCGGGGCCGGGTTATACATAAGGATCATCACCTGAAGCCCGGCGCCAAGCTTGAAGACGGTGGGCCAAAGATGGGCTTAAGACCCGCAGGTGGCTTAAGGCCCGTGGTTACAACCGTCATTATGGTGGAACTTGTAGTGTAAGGCAAGAATAGTTGAGAGTCCGAGCCGGGCACTCTTATGAGCCAGCCGGGACTCTCAGAAGCTGCTGGGCGTCAACCTCTCTATATAAAGGGACGACCCGACAGCGGTTTAGGGGCAAGAAAGATCTCGTCGAGAGCCAGGCATAGCAGTTAAGCTCCCTGGTCCTCGAAACCCTAATCAATACCACCTCAACTGGACGTAGGCTTTTACCTTCACCGTAAGGGGCCGAACCAGTATAAACCCTCGTGTTCCTTGTCCCGTTTAACCCCTTCAAGCTTCCTAGCGGCGATGGCTCCACGACTAAGTCCTAGCTTGAGGACATCTGCCGTGACAATTCCACGACACTCGCCATGCACCACCATCCCAGGTGCTTGCTTTAACTTCGCAGTGTCATATGTGGTTGCATGTTGCATATGGTGTCTAGCTTGTATTCGAAAGGCCGAAGTCGGTCTTTATTAAGATAAGGAAATATATTTTTTACATGAACCACCACCCGGGAGCACCAGAAGACAAATAGCTAGTCAGGGCACTGGCCGAGCCAGTGACAAGCCCAGCCCAGCACAGACATCACCTGGAAGCCAACTAAAAAGCCACAATGGTGGCGAAGCAGCCCGCCTCCCACCGGGCTCTCAGGTTCTCGATGATCATGCTCACCACTCCACCCGGATGTGTAGCTTGTATTGCTTCCAATTTGGTTAAATTGCATCTGCTTAGCTTACACATTATACCTTTGAATATGACATGCCTTCCTGTTTTTGGTACAAGCTAGTACATATGTCTATTAACCATGTTTTTCATCAAATTGATGTTCTTGTGTATCCCTCATCAATCACTTATGATGAGATAGTCACGCCAGGGGGTTACTGTGAGAAAGTACACTCTTTTAAAGAATGCAGTGTCAGCGTCCCCACATGATTCTCAAGAAACAGCAAGGCTAGATAAAGATAGTGAACATAGCTCTGTAGTTGATGACCGCATTTCCCCTACACTAGCATCGCAGGTGCTTGCTCTAACTTGGCAGCATGATATGTGGTTGCATGTTGCATATGGTGTCTAGATTGTAATTCTTCCAATCTGGTTAAATTGCATCTGCTATTCTTCTTAGTTTATACATTATACCTGTTAATGTGACATGCCTTCTTGTTTTTAGTACATAATACATCTGTCTATTAAGCATGTCCTTACATAAAATTATCTTTTTTTGTATATGCAGTGTGATATTAGTTGCATCTTTTATATGATTTATAGCATGCACTACTTCTAATTTGTTGAAACGCTATTTATGATGGGACGCTTTTAACTTGGCAGAGTCATAGTGGTTGCATCTTTCATGTGGTGTCTAGCTTGCATTGCTTCTTATTTGTTGAAATGGCTTCTGCTTAGTTTACACAAATAGTTGTGAATATGTAACACCCACGATGCGGCTATATCTCCCACGTGTCGAGGCACGACTTAGAGGCATAACCGCATAGTGGTTTTGTCGCAAGAAGGGTCATCTTCACACAATCCCATGTAATGAACAAGAATGGGATAAAGAGTTGGCTTACAATCGCCACTTCACACAATACATAAATATAATTCATACATCATCCAAAATATACACATAGACCGTCTACGGTCAAGATCCAAATGAAAATAAGATAACCCCAAATGCTAGATCCACGATCATCCCAACTGGGCTCCACTACTGATCATCAGGAAAAGACACATAGTAACGACCACGTTCCTCATTGAACTCCCACTTGAGGTCGATACCATCATCTGCACTGGCATCGTCGGCACCTGCAACTGTTTTGGTAGAATCTGTGAGTCACGAGGACTCAGCAATCTCACACCCGCGAGATCAAGACTATTTAAGCTTATAGGAAAGGATGGTGTAATGAGGTAGAGCTGCAGCAGGCACTAAGCATATATGGTGGCTAACATACGCAAAAGAGAGCGAGAAGAGAAGCAACGGAACGGTCGTCATCTAGCAATGACCAAGAAGTGATCCTGAACTCCTACTTACGTCATTCATAACTCAAACCGTGTTCACTTCCCGGACTCCGCCAAGAAGAGACCATCACGGCTACACACACAGTTGATGTATTTTAAATGGGTCAAGTGACAAGTTCTCTACAACCGGACATTAACAAATTCCCATCTGCCTCATAACCGCGGGCACGGCTTTCGAAAGATATTACCCTACAGGGGTGTCCCAACTTAGCCCATCATAAGCTCTCACGGTCAACGAAGGATAAACCTTCTCCCGGAAAGACCCGATCAATCTCGGAATCCCGGTTTACAAGACATTTCGACAATGGTAAAACAAGACCAGCAAAGCCGCCCGAATGTGCCGACAAATCCCGATAGGAGCTGCACATATCTCGTTCTCAGGGCACACCGAATTGTCCAAGCTTCCGATAGGCGAGCCCAGAGTTGCCCCTGGTGGCCACCGGCGACTGACAGGTTGGACCAATACTCAGAGGAGCACTGGCCCGGGGGTTTAAATAAAGATGACCCTCGGGCTCGCGAAAACCCGGGGGAAAAGGCTTAGGTGGCAAATGGTAAAACCAAGGTTGGGCCTTGCTGGAGGAGTTTTATTCAAGGCGAACTGTCAAGGGGGTCCCATAAATCACCCAACCGCGTAAGGAACGCAAACTCAAGGAACATAATACCGGTATGACAGAAACTAGGGCGGCAAGAGTGGAACAAAACACCAGGCATAAGGCCGAGCCTTCCACCCTTTACCAAATATATAGATGCATTAATTAAATAAGAGATATTGTGATATCCCAACGTATCCATGTTCGGACATGGAACAAACTTCAACTTCACCTGCAACTAGCAACGCTATAAGAAGGGCTGAGCAAAAGCGGTAACTTAGCCAAACAACGGTTTGCTAGGAAAAGGATGGTTAGAGGCTGACATGGCAATATGGGAGGCATGATATAGCAAGTGGTAGGTAGCACAGCATGGCAATAGAAAGAACAACTAGCAAAGCAAAGATAGAAGTGATTTCGAGGGGTGGTCATCTTGCCTGCAAGGTTCTCAGAGTTGTCTAAAGCTTGATCCTCATAAGCGTACTCAACAGGTTCCTCATTCACGAACTCGTCTCCCGGCTCTACCCAAGACAAGAACACAAGCAATGGAACCACAATCAATCACGGGAAATGCACAAGCAACATGATGCAAAACATGTATGATATGCGAGATATGATATGCGATGCATATGCGTGCTCCGGAAGGAAAAATGATGAACAAGTCAGTAACTTGGCAAACCAAGCATGCCACTGGAAAGATGAGATGATTTCGGGTTAAATCGATATAAAGATCACCGGAAACGGATGCACGGTTTGCAAATGGCAAGCAAAACAAGAATGACACGAATCTGCGATTAACAGCATGATAGCACTTAGAATGCAACAAGTAACAATGCTACGGCACTCCAACGTAGCAACAAAGCATATGGCAGTAATCTACAGGAGATGCTTGACAAAAGATGAACATTGAGCTACGGCTAGATCACACCACAGCAGGTTCAAACAAGCATGGCAAAAGTGCAAAAGATAACAGGTTCACAGACTTTAGTGAAATTACTGGACATGTCAGAAAACAACATCAGGTAGCAATGTTCAGAGCACGAAATCCACATGCTACAGGAACTTAACATGGCAAAACAAGGCATGGAAGTATTCTACTAAATGCATATGACAAAAGTCCCTTACTGACCATAAGCCAAAAAGGACCAGAAGATATGATGGCAACCATGTGAACATAGCAAGTTCCGTTAACAGGTTTCAGACTTAGCAGAAAACAGAGCATGGCAGAAATATTAATATGTAGGCCTCTTGGTGAAGGCATTTTGGTGAGCTTGATGCACTCACCACAAAGCTATGCATGACAAAACAAGCATACCTACAGCAAGATGGCATGTTTATGAAGCTATCCATGGCAAGATCAAATACATAGCATGTATGGATCAACTACAATAAGCTTGGCAAGATTGAATAACACGTAAACAATCTGCCAGAAATATTTTATAGCAAAAGTAGAGCAAGATTGAGTCATGCTATGGCACTCCATAATTGCAAACAAGGGCAGGAATGGTTCAATTACAATAATAGCTACAAAACATTGAACATCTCAAAACAATGCATGGATCTCTCTGTAGCATCAAGTTGACAAGGCAACAAAATAACAGCAGACAGACTTGGAGAAATTACGAAGTCCCTGAAATCAGAAACATTACGGGGCCTAGTTTGCATGCTTGTGCTAGTCACCACAGAGATCACAAAACTACATGGCATACACCTCTGGAAAGATGGAATGGCATAAAACAAAACACATGTAGAGCTCATGCCCATAAGATGCACAGATTAAATGATACAAAAATAACAAATTCTCAAGTTCTGCTAAGTAACAGCAGATAACAGCAACTAGCACTCTTGCACCAGAGATTTGGGCATCAAGATGGACTCTAATGAACATGGTGCAATTGAACAAAATGTAGAACATCACGAGGCAAACAATTTGACATATTACACGCATGAAATGGAGTTATATGCAGAGAGTTACGATGCTATGAACAAGGGCATGTGATGTAAAATAATATGACTGCAGATTTCGGGGCAGGGAGAGAAGTCAACCTAGGGTACTGTGGATCTGGATCGGGACCACGGGCTCGGGCCGCCGGAGTTGCCAGAGCTCAGGGCGCTGGGGGAGAGGAGGCGACCGGAGGGAGGAGGAGAGGGCGACGGCGTCGGGGAAGGAGGGCGCGGCGTCGGAGGGAGCGGGGCACGGCGGTGGTCGGCGGCGGCGTGGCACCGGCGACGTGGGGCGGCGAGGCGGCGGCGGCGGG
>NC_057808.1:213722547-213767287 GCF_018294505.1 Triticum aestivum
CGGACGCGCCACGTGGCGGACACGGAGTGGCTGCGGGATCCGTCCGGCGGCGACCGGACGTGTCCGACGGCGGCAGGGAAAATGCTAGGGTTTGATCTGCGAACGTTTTCGGGAGGGGATGCATATATATAGGTAGAGGGAGCTAGGAGAGTCCAAATGAGGTGCGGTTTTCGCCCACACGATCGTGATCGAACGACCTAGAGCATGGAAGAGAGTTTGGTGGGTTTGGGGCTGTTTTTAATGGGGGTTTAGCTGCAACACACAGAAGGCATCTGCGGTTACCCGGTTAACCGTTGGAGTACCAAACGACCTCCAAATGGAACGAAACTTGACCGGTGGTCTCCCGGTGGTATACTAGGGCCACTTGACAAGCCTCGGTCCATTCCGAGAACGTTTAACACCCGCTCACGAAAAGAAACAAGAGGGGTGCGCCGGAGGAGGTGGGAGCACCGGATTGCAAAACGGACAACGGGGAAAATGCTCGGATGCATGAGACGAACACGTATGCAAATGCAATGCACATGATGACATGATATGAGATGCATGACATGAACAAAATGCAAAACGAAAGACAAAACCCGACCACGGAGGGAATATCATAACACATAGCCGAAAATGGCAAGAGTCGGAGTTACAAATATGGAAAGTTACATCCGGGGTGTTACAGAATATGCCATGGCGTCCTGTTTTTTGTACATATTCCATCCTGGTATCATGTGTTTGCCTTACATCAAAGTAGTGATTGTCAGTATCATGCACGAATGAGTTCTGAAGAGTGAATTTTATTGATTTTTCTTGTCGGTTTTACTTGACAATTCAAAATGAATAAAGCGGAAGGAAATTAGCAAGGAAGTGGATAAAGGTGCTCCTTCCAAACGGAGGGCCTCTACAGATTCTACTCCGCCACCCCCCTCCCCCCCGAAGAAGATTTGCAAGACAACACATGCATAGACACTGAACGTAGCTGTGTTGATGATGAGCACGTCTCCCCTAGTGCACCATCACAGGTGCTCCCTCTAACTTGGCACTATTATATGTGGTTGCATGTTATGTATGATGTCTAGCTTGTATTGCTTCTAATTTTGTTGAATTCCATCTGCTTACTTTACACATTATACTTGTGAATAAGACACGTGTTTCTGTTTCTAGAACATACAATATATGTCTATCACACCATGTTCTTACATCAAAGTACTACTGTTGTGTAACCTGCAACAATCACTTATCATAAGACACGTTTGACTTGGGAGTGTGATATAGGTTACATCTCGCCTTCTTTTCTAGCTTGTACTACTTCTACTTTGTTGAAATGGCACTTATGACGAGACAGTTTTAACTTGGTAGAGTGATATTCGTTGCATCTTTCATATGGTGTCTAGCTTTCATTGCTTCTAATTTGTTGAAATGCCTTCTGCTTAGTTTACACATCATAGCTATGAATATGCAATGTTGTCCTTTTTCTTACACATTCAATCGTCCTATCATGCGGTCGCCTTACATTAAAGTAGTGCTCGTCAGCATCCTACATCAATGAGTTCTGAAAAGCGAATTTTTATTCATTTTTCTTGTGGGTTTGACTTGACAAGGCAATACAATTAAGAAATAGGAAGGAAAAAATAAGGCAGGGACTGATGGCGGTCTTCCGGCGAAACCGGCATCCCACGTGCTTTCTCTAGCTTGGCAGTGTGATATTGTCTTGCATGTTGCATATGGTGTCTCACTTGTATTGCTTGTAATTTGATTAAATTCCTTCTGCTTAGTTTACACAAATAGTTGTGAATATGCCATGTCGTCCTATTTTTCGTACATATTCCATCCTCGTATCATGTGTTTGCCTTACATCAAGGTAGTGATTGTCAGTATCATGCATGAATGAGTTCTGAAGAGTGAATTTTATTGCTTTTTCTTGTCGGCTTTACTTGACAATGCAAAATCAATAAAGCAGAAGGAAATTAGCAAGGCAATTGTAAGGGCATGTTTATCCCTAAGATGTTTTGGTGATTGATGACAATGCTTTTGCGGACTAATCGTGTGCGTTGAGTGTTTTTCAGAGATTCATCCTTTTGGCACGAGGCGATTTCCTCCCCTCGGAGCTTGAAGCGAGGACGGTGTAGTCCTTTCGGATTAGTTTGGTGGACTAGTTTCATAGGGATCACCGTACTATCAAGAGGGGGTCCGTTTTGGAAAGGCTAGGGCGGAATCATCACGTACACTTCCTTTGCCCCTCCCTCCGAGCCTTTCCGTTTCGATGATGGGCTTGTTTCTCTTCTCATTGTGCCCTCTCTGGTCCCAGCGGTAGTACCGCAGGCCAGAGCGGTAGTACCGCTTGGGTGCTACAAGCGGTAGTACCGCTCTGGAGCGGTAGTACCGCCCAGAGCAGTAGTACCGCTAGCAGCCCCATGTGTGTACTAACTCTGGTCCCAGCGGTGGTACCGCGGGACGGAGCGGTAGTACCGCTTGGGTGCCACAAGCGGTAGTACCGCTCTGGGAGCAGTAGTACCGCTCCAGAGCAGTAGTACCGCTAGTGGCCCCAAGCCGTAGTACCGCGGTGGTCTTGTGCTAGTACCACCTCGATTCGAGGGCTCCTTTTTCGTGTCGGGTTTTACGGTACTGGCCGCGGCTGTGGGGGGGCCGTAGTACCGCTCCTGTGCGGCAGTACCGCCCTCCCACCGCGGTAGTACCACTGTGGGCCAAGCGGTAGTACCGCGATGAGGAGCGGTAGTACCGCTTATAGTGGCAAGCGGTAGTACCGCTGGCACAGCGGTACTACCGCTCTCTTCGGGGCAGAAGTGGGGTAACGGTTGGTTTGTTCCCCCCACTATATAAAGGGGTCTTCTTCCCCAAAGTTGACCTACCTCTTCCCCCAAAAAGCTCCTGTCGGGTGGTTGGTGCGACATATGCCAAGGGATGGCTTATCATTGTGGGAGCCTGTTGAGGATATAGACCTTAGAGTCACCCGCCAGGAGGGCCGGGTTACTCTAATGGTCATTACCAGAAGCCCGGAGCTAAGTTTCAAGATAATGGGCTAGAGATGGGCTGAGACCCGGATATGGCTTAAAGCCCGTAGTTACAATCATTGTTATAGTAGACTTGTAGTGTAAGGCAAGTATTGTTTAGAGTCCGAGCCGGACGCTCTTATGAGCCGGCCGGGACTCTAAGGGCTGCTGGGCGTCAGCCTCCCTATATAAAGGGATGACCCGGCAGCGGTTTAAAGGCGACAACAACCTCATCGAGAGCCGGATATAGCTGTTTAGCTCCCTGGCGATCGTAACCCTAATCAATATCACCTCAAACTGGACGTAGGCTTTTACCTTCACCGTAAGGGGCCGAACCAGTATAAACCCTCGTGTTCCTTGTCCCGCATAACCCCTTCAAGCTTCCTAGTTGCGATGGCTCCACGACTAAGTCCTAGCTCGAGGACATCTGACGTGACAATTCCACGACAGTTGGCGCCCACCCTGGGGCTCGCGCACGGTGGATTTGAGTTCTTGAAGGGCAGCTTCGAAGGGCTCAAGGGATACGCTGTGGGCCGAATGACCAAGAGTCGTCGCGGCAAGCTCTACATCGACGATGCGGACTGGGGCCCCGACGCCGGTTCAATTGAGTACGGGTACCGGGTCCCCTTTGGTGGAATTCATGTCTTCATTGGCAAGATTGGTGAGCCGGGCCCCGAGCCGGATCTCTGCGCTGATCTCATCGAAACGGCTCAGCGTGCACGACCCGCCCGGGCCCGGCCTGCCTTAAAGCATGCTTTTGTGGGGTGTATCCATGGAGGACTCTCCGATCGATCTGGATCCGGTGATGAGACGGCCGCCGGCTCCGACGGCGAGTCGGCCACCGATGAATCAAACTCGCTGTACCAACTTCAAGATGGCAGGCTCATGGGTTGTTCCGACGGCGACAGTATTCCGGACCTCTTTGAGCCGCCAGGTCAGGTTGGAGTTTTTATGGCTGGTGCGCAGCCTGTTCAGAACCCCGCTGCTGGATCGGGAAGCCCGGTGCCTTCTCCGGCTCAGGTGCTGATGGATCTCATGGACAAGATGACGGCCCTGTTAACCGCCACGGTTGACCCGGTGAATCAAGCTCAGCATGATGCGGAGGTGGCACAGTTAAAATTGGATCTAATAAAAGCTAAAGAGGATCTGGCAGCAGAAGGAATCAGGCTGGCTACGGAGCGGGCGGCTCTCGACGCCCGGACTCAACTGATTCAGGCGCAGTCCTTCCCACTCACGATGGATCAGAACGCGGCCAACGAGGTCATGAGAAGGAGGCATCAGAAGGCCCAGTCTCGACTCCCGCCGGTTTACGATCCACGCAATCTCTTCAACACGCCGGGTGCACTGTCGGGACCCCGATTCCAAGTCACACCGATCTAGCCTGTAACACCTCATATCACTTTGCGGCCTCACGCACGGTACTCCCACGGGTGTCGCCTTACCATGGCCTGGGACCGTTTGCGCCTTTTGGCTCACGTATATGACAGTGTCGCTAGCATCCATATGACAGAGAACCCGGGCCGACATGGCTAGTCGTGAACCCAAAGCGGCACTATCGTATGGGGACAGGCATACATGAATCAACATCGAACGTGTCGGTCAGCAGCGTGCGAATCCGGGCTGTAGCACTGGGCTAACAGGACTCCGGGAATCCGAGCTATAGCAGGCTAGGCAGGACTCCGGATGTCACTGCGTGACATTTCCCCGAAGGGACAGACACAGGAACGATATGAAACATATGCCGGCCAGTCAAGTGTCCAGAGCAGTAGTGCTGGGCTAGCAGGACTCCGGTGAACCGGGCTGTAGCGGACTACTATGGCTCAAGGAGGCACTAGACTACATTTCCTCATAAGAGAGGCTGCTAAGGATAGACAACTAGATTGTCGGATCCCACACATACCAAGCATTTCAACCATACACACAATATGCTCGATATGTGCAAGTACAACATGGCATCACAACAAGACTCTACGACTCAGAGTATTTATTCATTAGGCTCCGAAGAGCCAGATATTACAAACATGGGTCTCATGACCCAACATTCAGAGCATACAAGTCAAAACACATGCGGAAGCTTAACATGTCTGAGTACAGACATCTACAAATGAAAAAGGCTGAGAAGCCTGACTATCTACCAGATCCTGCCGAGGGCACAAGATCGTAGCTGAGGTAACAAGCTAAACGTCGAAGTCCACACGGAACTACTAGCGAGACTGACGTCTCTCTGCAAAACATAAAATAGGCAAACGTGAGTACAAATGTACCCAGCAAGACTTACATCAGAACTAGCTACATATGCATCGGTATCAACAAAGGGGGTGGTGGAGTTTAACTGCAGCAAGCCAGCTTTGACTCGGTGGCTATCCTAAACTATGACTGCAAGTAACTCTTTTGAGGTGGCGCACACGAGTCCACATATTCACCATATCAATACACCACTATGGATCCGCTCCCGTCTCCCTACGAGAACGCCCTCCATAGCACTCACGCTTATCTTGCGCATTTTAGAGTATCCACTTTCACTTGTCTATGAACTGTACAGGCAACCCAGAAGTCCTTTACCGTGGACACGGCTATTCGAATAGATCATATTAACCCTGCAGGGGTGTACTTCATCACACACGCTCTCGCCACTTACCACCATGTACACGTCGTGTACCTCGGCAACCTTCAAGCGGAAGCCTGGCGAGGGAGTCGGCCACGACCTGACTAACCACACAAGTCTCTCGTCCAGGTTTATCGCCTATTCGGGTTCCATCCGCAAGGAGATCCGGCCGGGGTGTCGCTCACGGCCCCAAACGATGTGTGCAGGGTTCCCGAGCCCACCATCCGGGTGCCACTCGGTACACCAGGCCACGTGTGCCTAGTCTGTCCCAAGCCCACCTGTACCGGGTGCCACTTGGTAGACTACTAACACTACCTACAAACACCAGAGACTAGTTGCAACTCCTGGACAGAGATCGAGGCGGTTAATAAGCCGAGAGGGGTCGAGTTACCGGAACCCAATGTGTGGTAGTAACTGTTCATGGATCACAAACACAGAACTCAGTTCCTGAGGACGGTTTCAATGAGACAACCCACCATGTACTCCTACATGGCCTCTCACCGCTACCTTTACCAAATCGTGTTCACACACTTAGCTCTCACACAGTAGGACATGTTCACAACTTTCCAATTCATTCCCGATGAATCAGACCTGACACAACTCTAAGCAATAGCAGGCATGACAAACAAGCATGAATGAGTAGGCACATCAGGGCTCAAACAACTCCTACTCATGCTAGTGGGTTTCATCTATTTACTGTGGCAATGACAGGTCATGCAGAGGAAAGGGGTTCAACTACCGCAGCATGTAACAGTTGAAACGTTGTTGTCCTAATGCAGTAAAAGAGAGCAGGAGCGAGAGAGTGGGATTGTATCGGAATGAGCAAGGGGGGTTTTGCTTGCCTGGCACTTCTGAAGATAGCATTGAGTCTTCATTAGTGTCAACGATCACAACGCCGGAACATCGTCTACCGGGGGGGACAAATACCGGCAACAGAGAAGAAATCAATCAATGCAATGCACAATATGATGCATGATCATGACATGGCAATATGCTGTGAATTGACCTAATGCAGCTTGCAACAAGTGCAAGGGAGTCCATTTGAACCAAATGCAAACTCTAGTTTGAGCATTTAAAATGCCATTTGAATGTTTTCACTTATACAGCAGGTATAAGTTGGTTTTTCATGCATGAAAGTAGCATAAATGGATAGATTGGATTTTTCTGATAATTTTTCATATATAAATTATTTGATTTGGAGCTACGGTTGAATTTCTATGGGTTTTTGAAGTTTTAAACATTTTCTGGAATTTTTTGTATAAGAATAAATCCAGAAAATGATTTATAGCGTCAGCATTACGTCACAGCGACGTCAGCAGGTCAACTGGGCGGTCCAGGTCAAACCTGGACGGTGGGGTCCGCACGTCAGTGTCACTGTTAATTAACTAACCAATTTAGAGTTAATTAAAGGTAAACCCAGGTTAATTATCAGGCGGCCCCACTTGTCATTGACTCAGGGGAGGGGGTCAGCCTGGTCAAACGAGGTCAACTCACCGGCGTTTAGCCGCCGGCGAGGCCAGACGCGGCGGCGAGCCGCGGGTTTGCCCTACGGGGCGCCGTTTGGCGCGCGGAGCACAGCTACGGGATGAGGGCGGAGTTGCGCATCCAACGGTGGCGGTTGCGGGCGCTGGGGTGGCCGGGAGCAGCGCCGGCGACGAGGTTTGCGGCGGCCGGAGTTCAGGTCTCGGCGGTTTCGGTGTGGCGAAGCACGGCAGGAGCAGTGGGTGAGTGCTAGGGACTCCTGACGGCGTGCTGAGCACGGTGACACGCTCAGTTGCGGCTATAGGTGACGGTGGCCACGGCGGCGACATGGCCGGCGGCGAAGAGCTCTCGGCTCCGACGGCCATCGATGTTAGAGGAAGAAAACGAGCAAGGGGAGAGGGGGAAACGACACAGAAGCTCACAGCGGGTGCAGCGGTGGCCTCGGCGAGCTCGGGGAGGCACCGGAGCGAGCAGAGCATCGAGGGGGATCTCCGGCGGCCGGCGGTGGAAACGAAGACGGTGGCGTCGTTTCAGGCGTCCCGCGGGTGCGTCCTTCGGCTTGGTGAAGCGGTGATCGACGGCGGACCAGTGGGACACGGCAACGGGGCTCGGCGAGGGCAGTAGCTACGGCGACGGCGAGCGGCGTTCGGGCGGTGCAGGGGAGAGAATCAGAGAGGGGATGGGGACGAGGCAGTGAGCGAGGGGGGGTTCCAAGGGGTGCGGGGTGACGAGGAGGAGCTCATCCACGCGTCCAGCGGCTCGGCGGCAAGCAGGTGACGGCGTGGCTCCTCGCGCGCGCGTGCGCTGTCTCCCTCCTCTGCCTACTGGCAGAGGTAGGCGATGACTGGCACCAGGCCAGTGGGCTGGGCTGGCCAGGTAAGTGGCCCAGGTAACTCTCTTCCTCTCTTTTCTGTAATTTAGTTTCTGTTTTCTATTTTATTATTTTGTTCTGGGCTTTGTTAAAAATGCCAGGGCATTTCCAAAAATCATGAAACTAATCATGGCTATTGTTTAGAATATATCCAACAGTAGACATTTTAGTTTATGATTATTTGAGCATTTAAAATATTTAATAGCATTTAAATGCCCAAATGCAAATACTGTATGATTTAATTCAGAGCCCAAATATGTCATGGAAAAATGTGCAACATGTCTGGTTATTGCTTCCAGCATTTCCCAGAAATGATGAACATTTTTGAAAGCCATTTGGAGTCACTGAGAATATTTTAGTTGAACCTAGTGAATTCCTTTAATGCTAGGGTTTAGGCAATCCCCATTTCAAATTCATTTGAAACTTAAACATGATGCACACCTGACTAGCTAGCCTAGAGCAAACCAGAACTAGGGATGTGACATGCAGGGTCTAGTAACCCGCCAGGGGTCATTGCGCCCGGGTCTGGACCCCTTATTCAGCCACGAGTGATGGGGCCTCCCCAGGTGCCCCCTGCCCCGCCTCAGTATGTGCCAATACCGCCGGGTCATTATGATAACCCGCTGGAGAACATGGTAGCTGCAGCAGCGCGACTGGCGGCTCTCCCTGTTGACGGCGACTCTCCGGCGGCCATCGAAACCCGCCGGGTCAGGGAACTCCTGCAGACGGCACTAGCGCAGCAAGAGGTGTACTCCTACAGCCGCGACAGGATCCACTCGACCCCTCGTCCAGGCCAGAGCCCGAGTTACAGCCGGCACATGGTCTCAGCAACCGGTTCAAGTAATGTCCGACGCCATGACCCGCCCCCTGGCCATGGCCCGGCTCATAATGGAGCCTTCTACGCAACAGACCAAGCGCAGCAAGAGGCGGAGCAGGCGCCTCAATTGACGGCTTATCAGACCCCCCCGGCTTATCCGACGACATCCGTTGATGTGGGTATTTCTACCAGGACCGGGGGTGTCCCTTGTTTGGTACCAGCCATCTGTAATGAACGTCTACCTAAGGACTTCAAGGGCCCCAGGAAGGTGCCTAACTATACAGCGGACTTACAGCCGGTAGCCTGGATTGAGAGTTATGAGATGGCTATGGAATTGCTGGAGGTCAGTGAGGCGGCCATGGCCAAATATTTCACCATGATGTTAGATGGAACTGCCCGCACGTGGTTGAAAGGGTTACCGCCGAACTCCATTGGGTCTTGGGCTGAGCTGAAAGCCCGGTTCATTCAAAACTTCAAAGATACCTGCAGGCAATCAATGTCAATTGTGGATTTGACTAACTGTAAGCAGCAGGAGGGTGAGTCCACGACCCATTGGGTTCGTCGGGTCAAGGAGATCATACATTCATCAGATAAGATGGACGCCGGCTCTGCAGTCTTAATGTTGGAACAGAACTGTCGCTTTGTGCCCCTTAAGATGAAGCTCGGGCGGCTCAAGCGCGACTGCACCGACATGGGTACCCTAATGGCGGCTCTTGTCAAGTACGCCGATTCCGATGGTACCAAGGATCCCCCTTCAGACGATGAAAGGGCAGGGAAGGGAAAGAAGAATGGCAACGGCAAGGGTCCTCAGTTTAACACGGGGAACCAAGGAGGAGGCAAGCGTAAGGCCGATGGCAGCCTAGAGTTTGTAGCCAACGCCAACTCCCAAGGTAATAACCAGCGACGCAAGGGGAGGCCCCCTCCCCGAGGCGGCGGGTCAGGTCCAACGCTGGAGCAGCTGTTGAATGAACCGTGTCCAAGGCACGGTTCTAGAGAGAAGCCAGCGACTCACCTGTGGAAGGATTGCGCGATCATGAAGGCCTTTAAGAGCTACAATGGCCCGGGCGGCGGCTCAGGCGCCGGCGGCTTTCATGGCCCAGGCGGCGGATCAAATTCCGGTCCTCAGAACGATCAAGGGGGCTTTAATCAATAGTCTGGTCAGGGTCATCAACAGCAGCAGGGGGGTTATCAGACCAACCCAAAGCAGCTTAGCGGTGGACAGTATCATGTGTTCACCACCAATTTGTGCAAACGGGATCAGAAGCTTCACAAGAGAGCTGTTCATGCTGTTGAGCCGGCAGTTCCACGCTACTTACGGTGGTCTGAGCAGCCTATAGTGTGGAGTAGGGAGGATCACCCTCCCCGGGTGGATAACCCGGGCCACTTGTCCTTAGTGGTGGCTCCGCAGGTGGGAGGCTATAAGTTCACAAAGGTACTCATGGATGGAGGCAGCAGCATCAATATCCTCTATTATGAGACTTTTCGCCGTATGGGGTTGGTTGATAAGAACCTCAGCCAGTCAAACACTATCTTCCATGGTGTGGTACCCGGTAAGTCGGCTTATCCAGTCGGCAAGATCGAATTGGAAGTGGCTTTTGGTGATGAGAACAACTACAGGGTGGAGAAGTTGACCTTTGAGGTGGTCAAGATAAGAAGTCCATACCATGCTATATTTGGACGGCCGGCTTACGCCAAGTTCATGGCACGGCCGTGTTATGTGTACTTACAGCTCAAGATGCCGGGTCACAATGGGACCATTACGGTTCACGGCAGCCGGAAAGTGGCTCTGGAGTGTGAGGAAGGTGATGCAGCTTATGCAGAGTCTGTTTGCGCCACAGAGGAGTTGAAGTTTTATAAAGACAATGTTGACCCAACAGATATGACCTCTCTGAAAAAGCCAACCACGGAGAATCAACCAGCAATGAAATTTAAGCCAGCTGACGAGACTAAACTTGTTGATTTTGTTCCAGGTGACTCGTCTCAGCAGTTTAGCATCAGTGCAAATCTGGACCCGAAATAGGAAAGCGCGCTCATCGAGTTGATCCGTGAGAATAGGGACATCTTCGCATGGAAACCTTCTGACATGCCAGGTGTACCTAGAGAACTCGCTGAGCACACTCTCAATGTTGATCCGAAATTTAAGCCGGCCAGACAGTTCCTTCGGCGGTTTAATGAAGAGAGGCGAAAGGCTATTGGTGAAGAAGTGGCCCGGCTCTTGGCGGCCGGGTTTATCGTTGAAGTCTTTCACCCAGAGTGGTTGGCTAACCCGGTGCTCGTGCTCAAGAAGAACGGCACCTGGCGTATGTGTGTGGACTACACGGACTTGAACAAGGCGTGTCCGGCTGATCCTTTTGCCCTCCCCCGTGTTGATCAAATCATTGATGCTACGGCAGGTTGCGCACGCTTAAGCTTCTTGGATGCTTATTCCGGGTATCATCAGATTAAGATGGCAGTTAAGGACCAGGAGAAGACGGCGTTCATCACTCCCTTTGGAGCCTTCCGCTATGTGTCTATGCCCTTTGGACTCAAGTGTGCACAGGCGACTTACCAGCGTTGTGTACAGAATTGTCTTCATAGACAGATCGGGCGCAATGTTCACGCTTACGTGGACGATATTGTGGTTAAATCCATCAAGGAGGAAACCCTAATAGATGACTTAAGGGAAACCTTCGATAATCTCCGGATCTACAAGATGATGCTTAACCCGGCCAAGTGTGTTTTTTGTGTTCCTGCAGGCAAACTATTGGGTTTCTTGGTTTCTGACAGAGGCATTGAGGCTAACCCGAATAAGATCAAGGCCATCACCTCCCTGGCTAAGCCGGCGTGTATAAATGACGTTCAGCGTTTGGCAGGTCGCATCGCTGCTTTAAGCCGGTTTATAAGCCGTTTGGGTGAGAAGGCTATGCCTTTATATCAGTTGATGAAGAAAACTGATACCTTTGTCTGGAATGATGCAGCTAATACCGCTTTTGAGG
Source organism: Triticum aestivum (assembly GCF_018294505.1). Taxonomy (NCBI): domain Eukaryota; kingdom Viridiplantae; phylum Streptophyta; class Magnoliopsida; order Poales; family Poaceae; genus Triticum; species Triticum aestivum. Next base: position 213,734,294 of record NC_057808.1, read on the forward strand.
ATTTGAAAAAGCAACTGGCAGAGCCCCCCGTCCTTGCTGCTCCGGTTGATAAGGAGCCCTTGCTACTGTATGTGGTGGCAAACGCACGGGCCGTCAGCGTGGCTATTGTGGTGGAGCGCAAGGAGGCGGGTAAGGAGCATCCGGTTCAGCGGCCGGTTTATTATGTCAGCGAAGTGCTTATTGAGTCCAAGCAGCGGTACCCGCATTGGCAGAAGCTTGTGTATGGTGTGTTCATGGCGAGCCGGAAGCTTAAGCATTATTTTCAGGGTCATCCCATCACTGTGGTCAGTTCTGCCCCTCTTGGTGATATTATCCAGAACAGAGAGGCCATAGGGAGAATTGCTAAGTGGGCTATAGAACTTGGACCTCATGGTCTCAAATATGTGCCACGCACTACTGTTAAATCTCAGGCTTTGGTGGATTTCATCAACGATTGGACAGAGTCACAAGTGCCTGAGCAAAAGCCGGATAACACTTATTGGACTATCCACTTTGATGGGTCCAGACAGTTGGAGGGCTCGGGGGCTGGTGTTGTATTGGCTTCCCCTAAAGGTGACAAATTCCATTATGTGCTACGGTTGATGTTTCCTTGCACTAGCAATGCGTCTGAATACGAGGCTTTGCTCCACGGTCTTCGGGTGGCTAAGGAGATGAGCTTAAGCCGGGTAAGGTGCTTTGGTGACTCAGACTTGGTGGCTCAACAAGTATCAGGCACCTGGGACTCTAAGGATCCTCTCATGGCGGCTTATCGCCGCGAGGTTGATGCCATTGCTGGGCACTTTCAGGGATATCAAGTGGAGCACATTGATCGCAGGAAGAACGAGGCGGCTGATGCTTTAAGCCGGCTAGGCTCCCAGCGAAAATCGGTGCCGCCTAACACTTTCTTGGATGTCCTGTATAACCCGTCGGTTCGGTTGCCTACAGAGGAGGACTTGGCTATCCCTGACCCGGAGGCACGACTGGTGGCGGCTCTTCATGTCATACCAGACTGGACAATGCCATATCTGGCTTATATAACCCGGGGAGAGTTGCCTAAGGATGAAACTTTGGCCAGGCAAATCACCCGGCGGGCTTAGTCAATGATCGTCATCGATGGTGAGTTGCATCATCGCAGTGTTTCTGGGGCATTTCAGCGTTGTATCTCCCCTGAGGAAGGTCAAGAGATCTTGCGCGAGATCCATGAAGGGGATTGTGGCCATCATGCCGGTTCAAAATCTCTTGTGGCCAAGGCTTTCCGTCATGGTTTTTATTGGCTGACGGCTCACGCTGATGCAGAGGACTTGGTCAGTAAATGTGATGGTTGCCAAAGGTTCTCACGACGGGCTCATGTGCCGGCTCAGGAGTTGAGGATGATCCCAATCACTTGGCCCGTTGCGGTCTGGGGGCTTGATATGGTTGGGCCTTTTAAACGGTCCAAGGATAAGAAGACCCACCTCTTGGTGGCCGTTGACAAATTCACGAAGTGGGTGGAGGATGAGCCAGTTAGCAAGTGTGATGCAGCCACGGCGGTTCAATTTATGAAAAAGGTGATTTTCCGCTTCGGCTTTCCGCACAGCATCATAACTGACAATGGCACCAATCTATCCAAGGGCGCTATGGAAGAATTTTGTCAACGAGAGCATATCCGACTTGATGTTTCCTCAGTGGCTCATCCCCAATCCAATGGTCAAGCTGAGAGAGCTAACCAGGAGATTCTGAAGGGCATCAAGCCCCGGCTTTTGGTCCCTTTGCAACGGACGCCGGGTTGTTGGGTGGAGGAGTTGCCCTCCGTCTTATGGAGCATCAACACTACTCCTAACAGGTCTACAGGCTTCACGCCTTTCTTTATGGTTTATGGAGCAGAAGCAGTCCTCCCCAGCGACATCCGTCACGATTCACCTCGTGTGGCGGCTTATGTTGAGACGGATAATGAACAGGCGCGCCAAGATGCTCTGGACTTGTTGGACGAACAGCGTGATGTGGCAGCAGCCCGTTCAGCGATTTACCAACAAGACCTGCGCCGTTATCATAGCCGCCGGGTCAAATCCCGGGTCTTCCAGGAAGGCGACCTTGTGCTCCGGCTCATCCAGGATCAAACAGATGCACACAAGTTATCCCCACCTTGGGAAGGGCCCTTTGTGGTCAGCAAGAACTTGCACAACGGGTCATATTACCTCATTGATATTCGGGAACATAAAGATTCGCGTAAATCTGAGGAGGAGACCCGTCGGCCGTGGAATATAGCTCAGCTTCGGCCTTACTACACTTGAGCTACCGGCTCTCGTGGTGTACATATTTATCTCAGACATGTATATATTATGATAAGCAATAAAGCAGGACCTCTGTCCTTTTTTCTCCTCCCATTATGCATGTGTTATTTTTTACATGCTGATTTAAAGGAGGATTCGGCTTATGATCGTATTTGAGTCTAGCCGTAAGCAGTAAGGTCACTTGGGGGCTTCCTGTTCAAACATGGGTCGTATTCGAACCAAAGAGAACATAGCTGTCGATACCCACTTGATTGGCAAAGTGCCGAGCTCATTGGGAGGTTACCTTTGGTCATATTTGAATCATGGCTTAACCCCTCTGAGAACCGACGTGGATCGTATCCGAATCAGCGTCGTTAAACAATTTTAAGAATCACTTGGGGGCTTCCTGTTCAAACATGGGTCGTATTCGAACCAAAGAGAACATAGTTGTTGGTACCCTCTTGATTGGCATCGCCACACCCACTGGGGGCTATATGATCGTATCAGAATCTTGTCTTAACCCCTTTGGGCCGGGTCTCTGGTCGTATTCGAACCGGAAGCCCCTAGGTTCTGATTTATCACAAGTTTACTCTGATTATGACAAGGTGTGCATGGCCGGGTTTCACTTACCGGCTTAACTTTGGTTTACAGTGTTAGTTGAACATCATGGGTATTTTCAAGGCAAGTAAATCAGAGTTAAGTACCAACCTTACTACCCGGGTTATTTAAACCGGAAGTATGCTTACAGGCCGTTAAGTGTGTTATTACGGCTATGTTCAGAGTATAATTAAGGACCAGTCTTTTTTGATTCATATTCCGGGTTATCTATCTCAAACATCTGATTCTCAGGGCGGTAAGCCGCCTCGAGACTTGTGATTTGCCTTTCTATGCAGATATTTAAAGGCACCTTTTAAGGTTGAGGAAAAACAAAGGGATGACTATGACCCGGAGAAACATCAAAGAGACAAATTCAAAGAGCTTTCACATTAAACGTGCACAATGGCACGGCAGGGATAAACTGTTGCACCTATTCTATTACAATAACTCTTCAAGTCTAAAAGGTGGAACAATGTTTGATAACCCGCCAGCTAACTTATGACGCCTGCTGAGTGGAAGTCCCCGGCTCGTTTCTGTCTTCTCCTCCGGCTGATCCCAGGACCTCGAAGGTCGATGATTTCCAGTTGATGCCGCTGAGAGCTTCGAACTGGGCTTCTTCGTCAATTAGCCCGGCCGGGTCAATCTCCGGGGCGAAGGTGTGCTGACGAGCCGGAGGGATCAGATTGAGGGCTTCATAGCGAGGGGTTGGAATCCTCCGATTCTCTGCATCGTAACCCGGCTGGTACTTGGTTAAGTCGGTGTCGTTCCCGATGAGGGTGGCCACCGGACGTACAGCCTTCACACATGCCGCGAAGTCCTTATGGTCGAAGGCTGAGCCGTCTTCCTTCAGGCTTGGATAACCCAGGGCGATGTCTGCCGGGTCTAGCTCCGGCAGGAATGCTTTGGCCCGGCTCAGCGCGGCAATTGCTCCGGCTCTCGCGGAGGCCCGTCGTAGCTCCTGGATCCGCTGTGGCAGAACAGCGAGCCGGCACAGGACTTCGGCCAGATGAGTTGGCACCTCGTTGGATAGGGCCACCACAGCTAAGGCACGTTGTGACCCGGTGTAGAGCTGTTCCACCAGGGTGTACACGGCCTTTAACTTGGTGACCACGCTCTGGTTGAGGTTGGCACTCCTGGGACCTGTTTCACAAGATCAGATAAGCCGATGACAAGGATGAATCATGACATATACAGACTTAATGAAAGACGGTGAGGCGACTTACCGAAGATAGCAGCCACCATTTGGGAAACCTGGCGTTTTAGGCCGGAGAGCTCGGCAGTCTTCTCAGCGAGAGTTTTCTCCGCCTGTTCCGCCCGGGTGACCAGTGCGGCCTTCTCCTCAGCCCAGGCCTTCCGCTCAGCATCAAATTCGGTCTTCAACTTCTCTTGAGCGGCGATGCTGGAGACAAACTTGGCGTTTGCCTTCCGGGTCTCCATCTCCTGTGTCTTCAGCCGGCTCTTGAGATCCGCAAGGTCCGACTCTAATTTCTTGCCAACAGCCTGCATATATTTCCGGGTTACTAACAGTCATTATATAAGTCCCAAGCGCTTTCCAAGCAAAGACACTTGGCACTTGGGGGCTAATGCATATTGAATGTATCTATCTACATACTGCCGGCTCAGTTGAGTAAGCCGGAATCTAAGTCTACAACATATTCAAGTATAAGTCATCGACTTGGGGGCTAGCATGGCAAAGGTAACTATGCAGTAAAGTAAGAAGACAACAGAAGGTTACCTCGGACTTTTGTTGAATCTGGTTAACCATGGCAACCTCGGCGTCCCGGCTCTTGTGGACTTGGTTGATGTAGCCAGAGATGAGCTCTCCAATGCTCAAGTCGGTGTAGCCGGAGAGGTCTAGGTTCACCCGGTGGGGCTGCAGTAACTCCCCCTTCGCGGAGCACTTGGCCAACGCCGTCGGTCTCCCCGGTTCAACGAATTCCGTCCGGGTGATTACCACGTCCGGGTTGTCTGCTGGAGGGGCTGAGCCGGAGGCCTCCAGGTTAACCGCCGCTTCGGTCGTTGTCTTGGTTGTCGGGGCAGGGGCTTCAGGCGCCGTGTCCATTGGAATGGTGGCTTCGGGGGCGGAGGAAGCCGGTGGTTCTTGAGCCGTCGCCTCCGGGTCAGGCAAGTTTGGCACTCTGGCTGACCTGGTTTTCTTTGCTCTTTTGGTGAGCTTTGCCTGGGCACTGAAAAAAACAAAAGTGTTAGGCACACAAAGAGTAAGTGCAGACAGATAGTATAAGGAGATTGTTATTACCCGGGTGCAGTCTTGAAGGCCGGCAGACTTGACTGCATGGAGTCACCCGAAGATGGGGAGGTCTCCTGATAATTAGAGTCAGAAGAGTTGAGTGGCTGACGGATAACACCCGCCAACGGATGAAAAGGGTACCGGTGAGAAAAAACCTCAGTACGACGCTTCCTGGTTGCGTCGGGTAACCCGGCGGAGAGGTCGGTGTCTTTGCGGGCCCGGGTGTGACGCCGGCTTTCGTGAACCTGCTGCTTCAAAAGAAATTGAGGGTCTTGATGAGCTAAAGGATGTGAAAAGCTTACTTTCCGGGTTACCCTTCGGACTTTCAGCTGTGGCAAAGGCTCCGAGTCGGAGGAAAGTGACATTACCTCTTCAACCACCGGGTTACTGGCGCCGGTGTCATCCTGTCAAGGAGCAAATGTTGATAAGGCGGACAGAAACAAACAACAAATATGGCAAGAATTTAAAGGTTTAAGGATTACCTCTGACTCGGAGCTGTCGCTTAATTGCAGTAGCTCCGAAGCAGTGGGCCTGCTTCCCTTTTTGCGAGGGGCGGCTTTCTTGGCGGCTTTCTTCGCCTTCCTGGCCTTCTTGGCCGCCTCATGGTCATACTTGACCCGCCAGAATTTGTCATCAGCCTGAGAAATATAGTAATGAATTCTTAAAACGGTTCAGATCAAGGTGGTATGTAAAAGAAGTTGAAAACTTAAAGTCAGCGGCTTACCGCTGGGGCTGGATTGGTCTTGCAGAAGGGGGCTAGCCCGGTTCTTCCGCAGTCTGCCAAGCTCTCGTTCAGAAGAGCCTTGGTCTCCTCCTCTGCAACGTCTTCTGGAAGATCATTGCGACTGTGCCTCTGCGGGTCATCCTTTCGCCCGGTGTACTCACACATTAAGCCGGGGCGGCGGCTCAATGGGATCACCCGCCATGAGATCCAGACCCGGACCAGGTCAATTCCGTTCAGACCGTTGCCTAGCAGGGCCTTGATCTTATTGATCGTTGGAAGCAGAGGCTGGCGTTCCGCGGCAGTCAGTTTGTCGGATAGCGAATGAGTCGGCTCTAGGCGCGTTGGGCGAAAGCCGGGCAGCGGGTTCTCATCAGCCGGGGACGTATCTTGGCAGTAGAACCAAGTCATATTCCAGTCCTTAGGGTGGCTCGGCGGCTCCGCGTAAGGGAACAGACAGTCCCTACGCCGTTGGATGGAGATGCCGCCTAATTCCAGACTTGGTCCGTTGGCACACTCATTTTGGTGGTTTAAATAAAACAGCTCTCTGAAGAGCAGCAGACTCGGATCTTCTCCCAGATACACTTCACAAAAGACTTGGAAGTTGCAGATGGTGGATACGGAGTTAGGTCCTATATCCTGAGGCCGAAGGTCAAAGAAGTTGAGCACGTCCCGGAAGAATTTTGAGCCGGGCGGTGCGAAGCCCCGGCTCATATGGTCCGCAAAGATCACAACCTCCCTGTCCCTCGGCTGTGGTCTTTCTTCGGACGGATCAGGGGCACGGTAGGACATCACTTCCTTCTTGGGCAGATATCCGGACTTAACGAAGTTGGCCAGGGTCTCGTCAGTGACGTTGGATCTCATCCAGTTGCAAGTGATGGGAGCCTTGGGAGGCATGGTGAAGGTTGGTGGTCTATGGTAAAGAGAAAAGTGTCCGGGTTAATTGTAAGCCGGAGATTATCATTCAAACTACGATGGCGGCTTATGAAGGGGACTAATGATATATATTCAGATATGGTGGGTTATTTAAGCTGCAGGGGGTTCAGAGTAAATTGGTTATTTACGGCTTTACTACAGTTAAGCCGGAGGATTCTACAGAGCATGGTTCTCTTTAAACCGGGAAGTTCTACGGCGTGTGTTTTCTTTAAGCCGGAAATGTAAGCCACCAAGATTCAAGGGCTGCAGTTTTTACTAAGTGTGGTAAAACAGGTTTCACATATTGCAGTAACTTTTTTGGATCAAAATGGTCGGGTGAAATGAAAATTTTCTAGACCTAAAAAATAGAGGCAAGAGAAGTTCTTGAGGTTGAACACGGTTCTTATGCAGTAAAAGGAGGGTTTCTTGCAGGTGAAATGGATCTCAAACATCTACCGCAGTGGTTCTACGAAGAGTTAAGATCAACAAGGGCAGTGACTACAGGAACTACCGAAACTTGTGGCTATGGTGACGAACATGAAGAACACAGACGAACTCTACCACAGATCTGTTCTAGCAAGGCAGAGGAGACTCACCGGAGTTGGGGAAGAGCGGAAGTCGCCACCGTTATCTGGTCTGAATCAGGGTGATGCAGCGGCCGGGTTGATGAAGACCAGGGGTGCGACGGCGGCGGCAGTGGCAGAGTTCGGGCAGAAGAGCGACGGCGCGAGGAGGAAGAAAGAGAGCGTGGGAGGAGCACGTTGGGCCGGCCTATTTATAAGGCGAAGTCATAAGTGGGCGCGAGATTCAAGGAGACCACGACGTGGTTATCTCCCCCTCACGACGCCTCGATTTTCGGAAGGACAGTAAAAGCAGAGATCCGTTGCGGATCTGGCGGAGTAAAAAACGGACTTAATGGAGGATGACCTCACGGCGGATTATCCGGAGTCCAGAGGATGACGTCACTCCGGGTTATGGCCTTCACATGAATGGTAAGCCGGAGATTTTTTCTGTCGGCAGAGTTGAAGATTGACACGAGCCGGCTCAAGTCAATCTGGGGCCTAATGTTGAGGATATAGACCTTAGAGTCACCCGCCAGGAGGGCCGGGTTACTCTAATGGTCATTACCAGAAGCTCGGAGCTAAGTTTCAAGATAATGGGCCAGAGATGGGCTGAGACCCGGATATGGCTTAAAGCCCGTAGTTACAATCATTGTTATAGTAGACTTGTAGTGTAAGGCAAGTATTGTTTAGAGTCCGAGCCGGACGCTCTTATGAGCCGGCCGGGACTCTAAGGGTTGTTGGGCGTCAGCCTCCCTATATAAAGGGACGACCCGGCAGCGGTTTAAAGGCGACAACAACCTCATCGAGAGCCGGATATAGCTGTTTAGCTCCCTGGCGATCGTAACCCTAATCAATATCACCTCAAACTGGACGTAGGCTTTTACCTTCACCGTAAGGGGCCGAACCAGTATAAACCCTCGTGTTCCTTGTCCCGCATAACCCCTTCAAGCTTCCTAGTTGCGATGGCTCCACGACTAAGTCCTAGCTCGAGGACATCTGACGTGACAATTCCACGACAGAGCCAATAAAACGTCGCCGGTGCCCGGAAACGGGATGAGGCGAAGACATGCACGCCGGCGGATCTTACCCAGGTTCGGGGCTCTCCGAGGAGATAACACCCCTAGTCCTGCTCTGCGGGGTCTCCGCATGATCACTAGATCGAGAAAGGGTAGCTACAATCGCTCCTAGAGCTGTTTGGGATCAAGGGGGAAGAAGAACAAGGCTAGCTCTTGCTTCCCTCTATCTATGGTGTGTGTGCTATGCTTGGAAGCCAACTATGCTCAGAGGCCAACCATGCTCAGAGGCCAACCCTTTGCATGGGTGCTCCGAGGGGTTTATATAGGCCTACCCCCCGGGGGTACAATGGTAATCCGGCTGGGCTCTGGTCCCAGCCGTCAGTGCCTACGCTCACCGGCTTCTCCGCCGGCTGGTGGGTCCCGCCGGCTGGTGGGTCCCGCCGGCTGCCGGCTACTTGGTCGACAGGCCGGCCCCACCGCCTAGGGTCTTGTGGGCGGCTGCTTACTGTAGCCGCGCCTCGGATGACGAGGGCTTTGTCGAGGTAAGCATGGCTACAGTGGGCCGCCTCGGGGGCTCTCACTGTAGCCTTACCTCGTCTTGTCTCCTTAATGGGCTCCTGCTTCGAGGAAGGGAGTAGCCGGCTTCTGGAGGCCGGCTACGCTCTTGGCCGACTGGGAAAGGCCGGGCCGCCTTCACGCCTCTCTCTGGCTGAAGGGACCCGCCGCCCGCGGGCCGTACGGGAGTCGGTCGTGGGTGACGTCGAGGCCAGCATGGCTACAGTGCCGAGCCGCACGGGAGACGGCCGTCCCGTACGGCCTCCTATAGCCATGCCCGCCTCGGGCTTTGGGGGTAGTGGGCCGCACTGTGGCCACACCCCGTCGTGTCACCGTTATGTGGGAACAGCTTTGGTGGTTATGGTCTCGGCCAGCTCCTAGGAGTCGGCGTCCTTCTTGGCCGGCTTCTTGGAGTCGGCCACCCCGTAGTCATCCTGGGGAGGAGTTGGTGAGGCTGGGTCGCCTTCCGGGAGTCGGCTTCAGAGGTAGCCGGCCAGGGAAGGCGGCCCGGTGTTTGGAGGCCCGAAGGCCTGATAATTTTTTCAGAAGAACCAGGGGCAGTCGGTTAGGCTACCCGTGGACATTTACTCCGACAGTAGTCCCCGAAGCTGATTGGGCTTCGAGGTGGAGTGGGGGTTGAGAAGCTCGATCAGCTTCCTATTGTGACAAGCCGGCAGCTGGGAGCCGGCCTTGGTCAGGCGCGTCGCCTGAGTCGAAGTCTTCTGGAGTCGGAGGGCGGGAGCCCGCTGGCACGTGCCCCGGGCCACGGGCCGGCCACGGGCCGTCGGCGAACCACGTGGCTGGAAAGCCTGCTAGCCCACGCGCGTGACGGGACGTCGCCGCAGGGAGGGGGCCTGCCACGTCCGCGCCCCGGCCCAGGCGCGGATCCTTTGTATCCCGAAACCGCCCGCACGTTCCGTGCGGCAGTTTCGGCTCGCATTTATGCGCAATAATCGCGAGACGTGGGGGGAGTGGGCGTAGTTAATCCCACGCCCCCCCCCCCCCACACCCGGCCTCTTCGGCCTCGTGAGGCTATAAGTAGGGGGAGGTGGAGGGCGGCAGGCCCTCGCACGCTCCTCCTACTTCCACCGTCTTCTTCCTCTTGCCAGTTCTTGCGACAGCGCCTCGCCGCCGCGCTCTTCCACCGCACGCTCCTCCGCCGCCATGCTAGCTTTCGCCATGCCTCCCACCGTAGAGCAGCTTGGCGGGGATTGGGACGGCTCCAACGTCCATGACGACCACGTCGACTTCCTCCGCGACACGCGGCGGCTGCCCGGCGCGGACAAAGTGGAGGTCCGCCTCGCGCCGGCGAAGGAAATCTCGCCGAGGCCGCAGGAGGGCGAGCGGGTGGTCTTCCGCTCGCACTTCTTGCACGGCTTCGGCCTGCCAGTGAGCACCTTCTTCCGCTCCTGGCTCAAATTCTATCAGCTCCAGCCGCACCATCTCACCCCCAACGCGGTGGTGCTGCTGTCCGCCTTTGTCACCCTGTGCGAGGGCTATCTCGGCGTCCTCCCCACCCTTGAGCTCTGGGGGAGTTCTTCCAGTCGAAGCTGGGCACGCGCATTAAGGGCGTGCCGGCTCATACCGGCGCCTTCATCGCGTCGCGGAGATCGGCTGCCGACAACCCCTTCCCCGTCATCACGCTGATCCAACCGGTGAAGAAGTGGCAGAAGTCGTACTTCTACGTGCGGAACATCGCTCCACGGGGCGACTACATCAACCTGCCGGCTTACGTAGCCGGCCCACCGGCGGGCAGGCTGCCCCAGTGGTCCTTCCGGGCTGTGACGCTGTCGCCGACGGGAAACGCCGCCATCGCCCGACTGCGGGTGATGGTCCAGTCGGAGGGCCTGACGGGGCCCGACCTTCTGGCCGCGTTCGTCACGCGCTGGGTTCTTCCGCTCCAGAGCCGGCCTCATCTGATCTGTCAGATGAGCGGCCAGCTCGATCCGAGCCGAATGTGCACCAAGGAGATGCCGCGCGAGGAGGTCGCCTACATGGTGAACTACCTTGCGAACTGCAAACTCACCGAAGAGTGGCAGTTCGGCAAGGAGCCGTATAGCCGAGCCAATCCGCCGTCTACGGTATGCTCTCCCCGTGTCTTTTTCTCTCTCTCTCAGCCTTGTTGCCGAGCATCTCTTGGCCGACTCTGACTTAGTCAGCTTGTTCTTCGACAGAGCCCTCTGCTTCGGCCGGCCGGCGGGTCAGACGCGGAGTGCCGCTTCGTCCCCGACCGGACCGAACATGACCTGCAGGACCCCGACCTGGGGGCGGTCCATATGGACGACGACGTCGAGCCGGGCGGAGGCCAAGCCGGCGGCGAAACAGGCGGCTCCGGGTTCACTGCCACCTTTGATGACTGGCCGGACGACGATGAAGCCGAAGCCGTCCCGCGCTGCCAGCCGGTATCTGGACGCGGCGCGGGCTCCTCCGCCGCGCAGCCTGCTCGTGGTGGAGGTCATAAGCGTCGCGCCGCCCAGGGCTTGTTCGGCAGCCGAACGAAGAAACCTAGAGGCGGGGCGGCAGCCACCAGGCGGGAGGAGGCGGCCGCGAAGGCGGCTCGTTTCCGCAAGGTGGTGAAGCAACCGCAGACCGTGTCGGCGTAAGTCCGAATCTTTCTTTGTGTTCTCTCTTTCTTTCTTTTCTTTGGTGGTTCTTGAACTCTCGTCTTTTTCTTCAACGATCAGAGCTCCGTTGTCACTTGAGCGGGCGGCTGCCGGCTCCGTCGTCGAGTCACCAAGGGGCTCTGGGAGCACCACCCGCCGCGTGGACCCCCGCGCCGACCTCCAGGAGGCGACGGAAAGGAACGCGTGGGAGGCGTGGGAGGAGCAGGAGGCACAGGAGGCGGAGGCACGGAAGGCGGCCGCCGCCCAGGCGGCCGCCGCCCAGGCGGCACGGGAGGAGGAGGCGGCGAAGGCACTCGCCGAGGCCGCAGCCAGGGCCCAGGCAGAGGCTGAGGCCGCGGCGGCGGCGGGGGAGGTTTTGATGGTCACCCCGCTGCGCGTCATGGCGCCTGGGGACATGGAGCCCTCGCCAGGGGGAGCCAGCGGCGACCAGCCGGGGCTGGGGGGAAGCGGCGACGACGTCATCATCTTGGAGAAGGCGCCGGAGCCGACCCCGCCAACTGGGGCGGCCCAAGGCGGCCAGCCTGATCCGCCGCCTGCACAGTCGGTGGAGGGCGAGCCGGCCGCGGGGGCTGAGGTGGCGGTCCGGGTGCCGCCGAGCCGGCGCGCGGGGAAGGCTGCGTCAGAGCCACAGCCGGCCGTGGGCTCCAGCTCGTCGGCCCGAGACGCGGAGGCGGCCAGCGCTACCTCGGGGTGGACGCCAGGTGGAGGGACAGCCGTAGTGAACGTGGCTGCACAAGACGTCCGGACCCGGCTCCAAAGCCAAGCCGCGGCGCTGAGGCAGTTCACCGACGAGTTCCTCGCAACGCGGGCGGCCATCCGGGTTAGTGCTCCCGTCTTGTTTCTTCTTGATCTTGATTTCTTCCGTGGGGGCGCGTCAGCGCACCCACTGGGTGTAGTCCCCGAGTTCCGAGTCGGCTGCTGAGCAGGCGGCTTGGAACTTCTTGGTGGATTTGCCTTTGCTATTTTTATTCTCACTTCGGTCTTCTGTCCATCTTGCAGGACTACCACAACCTTCGAGCGGCCGCCTTCAACTCCCAGGCTCGGGAGCTGACTCAGAAGACCACCGACCTTACTGAGAGCCGAGGTACGTGACTTGATCTTTATCTCATGTGGGGGCGCGTCAGCGCACCCACTAGGTGTAGTCCCCGAGATTCGGGCCGACTGCTGAGCAGTCAGGTCGGATCTTCCTTGACGATTTCTTACTGTTCTTCTTCTTTTTCTTCCGACTTTGCAGCGGCCAATGCCAGTCTGAGGGCACAGCTGGGGGAGTCCCAGACTGCTCTTCGTGCCAAGGATGCCGAGCTCGCCGCCTTGGTGCAGGAGCGCGACCGCCTGGCCAAGAAGTTGGCCGACCAGGAAGAAAGCCACAAGGCGGCACTGAAGGCGGCGCAGGACCGCAAAGCCACTCTCCAGGCCGAGTTCGAGACGGAGGCGGCCGGCTGGGCTGAGGCCAGGCAGACTCTAGTCTCTGGCTATGGCCAGATCGAAGATCTGGTTGACGGTAAGCCGCCTACCCCTTCGTCCTTTCTTGCCGTCTGCCACTTTGGCTCGTTTTTCTGATTTTGGTGTTCTTTTCTTCCTTTCTTCTTCTTTCTTGCGCAGAGTATTTCCCTGGCTATTCTACTGCCGCCAACCAGACCATCGAGGCCCGTCGCCAGGCGCGGAGGCAAGCCGGCTTTGAAATCTCGCCAACCGCCGGCTGCTCGCTGGAGGAACAGCTCCTGGCGATCCAGGCTCGCATCCAGCCGGCTCACCGGCTGCTCCGCAAGCTTCAGCGTGCCGGGGCGCAGGTCTTGGCCGCCCTCTGGCCCGGCCAAGTGGTCCCTCGCACCCCCAGTCGGACCGCGACTGGTTGGAGGTGGCAGTCGGCCGCTTCGAGGCTTGGAAGGCGTCGGCGGCTTGCTCCGGTGCCAGGCGGGCGCTGGAGTTCGTCAAGGCCTGGTATCCCGGCCTGAGCCTGGACCAGCTGGCTACCTGGCGGCAGCAAGCCGACACGGAGCTGGAGCCGGCGCGGCCGGCCATCATTCGGCGGGCTTCGGCGATCACCGACTACACCGACACCAGCGTCTTCGCCCCCGAGGTGGACGACAATGGAGTCGCCCAGCCGGAAGAGTGGTTCGGGCTGGACCCGGCGTACGGTGAGGACTCGGCGGAGGAGATCGACTCCAGCGACGAGGGCGAAGAGGAGGAGGAGGAGGGTGAAGACGCCGAGCCGGCTGGTGGAGTAGCCGGCCAGCCTCAGTCTGACCGCGCCTCGAGCACTACGTCGCGCGCCTCCACGCCTCCTGCCGCAGGTGGTGGTCAAGCCGGGGCCCGCTAGTCGGCCACTCCTTCAGCCAGCGAGGCTGCCTTCACCGACCAGCTCGGCCTCCATGTCGCGCCCTAGTCTGCCGTCTTTTGCTCTTCCTGTCTTGTTACTCTTTAGAACAATGTTTGGTTAAATTCGCATAATTCCACCCACTGGGTGTATTCGAACTTATGTCTGTTGCCGGCCTGTTGGCAGCTTTATGTATATATATGAATTATGCATTTGGCCTTTCCTTGTACTTTTTGCTTTTTGTCCTTCTGCTTTTTCCTTTGCCGCCCTCCCTTGGTTGCCGCCTCCCCAGTCAAACAGTTGCTCTGCAATCTGTAGCCGGGGGAGTGCCTGGCCGATTGGGGAGGGGGAAGTACTTTAGCTCTGCTGGACTAAAGCTAAGTTTTTTAGGAAGCCGGCCAGCCGGCTGCTCTGGTAGCCGGCAGGCATGTTTGGAGGCCGTCTCTTTGCTATATAGGTTCGTTGTTCCTTAGCCGTTTTTCGTGTGGGCGTCCTTTCTGTCTTTCCTCTTGCTAGTCGGACAGTCAGTTCTTTGAGCTGCGACTTTCAACAAGAGAGGACTCGGGAGCCGGCGCACTACTTTTCTGACTTTAGGAAAAACTTTCGATATAGCTCAAGGCGGCCAGTCCCCGGGCCAACTAGTCGAACCCGGTGCCGGACAAATATTCAAAATGTAATAATACATTCATGGATATGACACTCGTCATTCATAGATAAATAAAAGGCAGTCCCCGAGTACTGTTCGGGGGGCCTGTTGGTTTGTACTTAATACAAAAGGGGAGCGTGATACATACTGCATTTGGCCGACCACTCCAGTGGTACAACCAGCCGGGGCTTGATGCCGGAGAGGATGAGTCCATTTGCTCGCTCGACCTGGCCGTTTGACTGCGGGTGGGCAACGGACGCTAGGTCCAGTCGGATGCCCTGCGTCGCGCAGAAACGTGCCAGTGCTCCTTTGGCGAAGTTCGTGCCGTTGTCGGTGATGATGCTGTGCGGCACGCCGTACCAAGTAGTGATGTCGGTGATGAATGTTACGGCAGTCGGCCCATTGAGCTTCTTGATTGGCTTTGCTTCAATCCACTTTGTGAACTTGTCCACAGCAACAAGTAGAGTGTCAGGCCGCCGCGGGCTGTCTTGAAGGGGCCCACCATGTCCAGTCCCCAGACGGCAAAAGGCCAGGTGAGGGGAATGGTCTTGAGGGCAGAAGCCGGCAGGTGTTGCTTGGAACTAAAAGCTTGACATCCTCTGCAGCTCTTGACTATTTCTTTAGCATCCTCCAAGGCAGTCGGCCAGAAGAAACCATGGCGGAAAGCCTTGGCCACAAGGGATCTTGAGGCTGCGTGGTGGCCGCATTCGCCTTGGTGGATGTCTTTGAGGATTGCCACTCCTTTTTCTGGCTCGACACAACGCTGGAAGACTCCAGTGACGCTGCGCTTCACAAGCTCTCTGTTGATTATTGTGTATGCTGCGGCTCGTCGTTGCCCTAGTCTTGCTGAGATCTCGTCAGCCGGCAGCTCTCTGCTGACTAGGAACTTGAGGATGGGCTGGGCCCATGAGGGAGCTGTGACTTCTTCTTCTGTTAATGTGGCCACCATGACTCGGGTGGGTGGGTTGGGTGTTGCATTGGAGTCGGCCACCGCTTCTTGTGCCGCTGCAGTCCCCGGGCCGACTGCTGCAATCCCCGGGCCGGGTTCTGAAGTCCCCGGGCTGGGTGCGACTACGGTAGTCCCCGGGCCGGTTGTCGAAGTCCCCGTGCTGCCTGCGGCATTTCTCCAGTCGGATCCGACTGTATCTGGCGCAGGCGGTACGAAGATGGAATCCGACTCTGGAGACGGCTTGATGGACGGCTTGAGGAGGCGCTGGAGGGAGACGCCAGTCGGTATGGCTTGTCGGGTGGAGCCGATCCGTGCTAGGGCATCTGCTTGGTCGTTGTCGGCCCTTGGCACGTGAAGGAACTCGCACCCTTCGAAGTATCCGCTTATCTGCTGGACGAGGAAACGATAGCTCGCCATGTTCGCGTCCTTGGCGTCCCAGTCACCAGATGATTGCTGGACCACCAAGTCTGAGTCGCCGTAGCACAGGATCCGGCGTATACCAAGCTCTTTGGCTAGCCGGAGCCCGTGTACGAGCGCCTCGTACTCGGCGACGTTGTTGGAGGCGGCGAAGTGGATCTGCAGCGTGTACTTGAGCTTGTCGCCTTTGGGAGAGGTGAGGACGATGCCGGCTCCCAAGCCGGTGCGCATCTTGGACCCGTCAAAGTGCATCCGCCAATGGGTAGAGTCGGGAGCCGGCGGTAAGTACTGGGTCTCGGCCCAGTCGACGAGGAAGTCGGCCAATGGTTGTGACTTGATGGCGGTGCGGGGTTGATAGAAGATCGTGTAGGGCACCAAGGCAATGGCCCATTTGGCCACCCGGCCGGATGCATCCCGGCTGCCTATGATCTCGGCGAGCGGGGCAGTGCACACGACCGTGATGGGGTGCTCTTGGAAGTAGGGCTTCAATTTCTTGGCAGCGAAGTACACCCCATAGCACATCTTTTGGTAGTGCGGGTAGTTTTGCTTTGAGCTGGACAGTACTTCGCTGAGATAGTACACCGGCCTCTGGACCAACTGGGCTCGGCCTTCCTCCGGGTGCTGGACCACAACAACAGTGCTGACGACTCGGCTAGTCGCGGCAATGTAGAGGAGCATGGGCTCCTTCTCAGTCGGCGCTGCCAGGACAGGCGGAGTGGTCAACATTTTCTTCAACTCATGGAAGGCTTGGTCGGCTTGATCATTCCACTCAAAGTGAGTGGACTTCTTCATGAGTCGGTACAGGGGGGAGCCTTTTCTCCTAGTCGGCTGATAAAACGATTCAGGGAGGCTAAGCAGCCAGTGAACTTCTGCATATCTCGCAGCTTGGTGGGAATCTCCATCCTCTTGATGGCCTTGATCTTGACGGGGTTGCACTCAATGCCGCGTTCGGAGACCAGGAAGCCTAGCAGCTGGCCGGCTGGCACTCCGAACACGCACTTCTTGGGGTTGAGCTTGATTTGGAATCGGCGCAAGTTGGCAAATGTTTCTCTCAGGTCTTCCAGCAAGGTACCGCGCTTCTCTGTCTTCACCACAATGTCGTCTATGTAGACGTGGGCATTTCTGCCGAGTTGTTTCAAGAGACATTTCTGCATGCAACGCTGAAAAGTGGCACCGGCATTTCTCAAGCCGAATGTCATTGTCAGGTAGCAGAAAGCTCCAAAGGGTGTGATGAAGGCAGTCTTCAGGCGGTCAGCTGGGTCCAACTTGATCTGATGATACCCTGAGTATGCATCCAAAAAACTTAACAGCTCGCATCCGGCTGTGGAGTCTATCACTTGGTCAATCCGTGGCAGGGCAAACGGATCCTTTGGGCAGGCCTTGTTCAGACTAGTGTAGTCTATACACATACGCCACTTGTTATTCTTCTTCAGAACCAGAACTGGGTTGGCAAGCCACTCTGGAAAGAACACTTCCATGATAAAGCCGGCTGCAAGGAGCCGGGCTATCTCTTCTCCCACAATTCTTCGCTTCTCTTCTGACAGTCGGCGGAGGGGCTGCTTGACCAGCTTCGCATCATCTCGGACATGTAATTTGTGCTCGGCGAAATCCTTCGGGACACCCGGCATGTCCTTTGGGGACCATGCAAAGATGTCTCAATTCTCACGGAGGAAGTCGACGAGCTCGCCTTCCTATTTACTGTCCAAGCTCGCCCCAATGACAGCGAACCTCTCCGGGTGCTCCGGGTCCAGAGGTATCTTCTTCGTCTCTTTTGCAGGCTGGAAGGAGCCCTGCGCATCACAATCCTTGGGGTTGGGGGACAAGGCCGGCTGCTTGCCGGCCATGGCCACAACCCGTTCCAACATCTTCTTCTCTTCTGCCACCACAAGGGACTCGGCCAGCCAGCTACTGGCCATGGCGCACTCGATGGACTTCTTGTAGTCGCCGGCTACCGTGATGATCCCCTTCGAGCTCGGCATCTTCATTTTCAGGTAGGCGTAATGGGGCACAGCCATGAACTTGGCCAGAGCAGGTCGGCCAAGCAATGCATGATAGGGGCTCTCCAAATCCACTACCTCGAACCATATTGCTTCCCGGCGAAAATGATCTTTGTCTCCGAAGAGAACATCCATTTTGATCTTGCCGATTAGAGAGCAAGACAGGCCGGGTACGATACCATGGAAGACGGTGCGGCTCGGCATGAGCTGCTTCGCTTTGATGTTCATCTTCTTCATGGTATCGCGGTACAGTATGTTGATACTGCTTCCGCCGTCTATCAGGACGCGGGAAAATCTGGCAGCTCGCCTCTCCGCCGCGAGGGTGACATCCAAGACCATTGCATAGGAGCCAGGCGAAGGCATCACCTCTGGGTGGTCGGCCTGGCTCCAGCTGATTGGCTTTTCTGACCAATGCATGAACTCGGGAGTGCTAGTGGCGACTGCATTCACTTCTTGGTGCTGTCGGCGTCGGCTGCGCTTGTCGTCGGCTTGACTTGTGAAGACGACGTAGGCGGCGTGCTCTTCGGGGAATTCGTCTTGGATGGCGCCGACTGCCGGTCGAGCCGCCGGCTGCTGAGGGGCTGGAAGCGGCGGGCCGGGAGGCGGAGGCGGCAGCATTCCCTCACCCTTGGTGATGCGAGTGAGCCAGTGGCATTTCCGAGTTGTGTGGTTGGACGGCTTCGCGCCGCTGTGGAACTTGCAGGGGGCATCGAGTGCTTGTTCGTAGGAGAAAGACGGCTGCGAAGCCGGCCTTCCACCCTTCTTCTTGGGAGCGGGCCGTTCTTCAGGCTGCTCGTCTTCAACTGTGGCCACCTGCCGACTGGAGGAAATCGGCATGGGGCCCTTGCGCTTGTGGTCGTTCTGGTAGGGGCGCCGATTAGGGTCGCCAGCCGACGTCTTGGGAGCCGGAGCAATCACCTTCCCAGAGGCGTCTACTCTCAGCTCGGTCTTCATCGAGGAGTCGGCTGTGGCGTACTTGTCGGCGATGACTAGTAACTCGTCGAGGGTAGCCGGCTCGTCGCAGAGGAGTCGGTGCTTGAGGAGGGTGCCCTCTCGGCACCCGGCGGTGAAGTACTCGATGGCCTGGACCTCGTGCACTCCCTCGCAGGAGTTGCGGAGCTCGGCCCATCGCGTGAGGTAGTCGCGGGTCGACTCGTTGGGCCCTTGGACGCAGAGGGAGAGCTGGCGAGGCTTGGGAGGCCGCTTGTAGGTGCTGGTGAAGTTGCGGATGAAGACTTCGGTGAAGTCCAGCTAACTGTTGATGCTGTAGGGCTTTAGGCTGTTGAGCCATGTGCGCGCCGTGCCTTGCAGCATGAGGGGGACGTACTTCACGGCGACGCGTCGATTGCCGTTGGCTATGCTGACGGCCGTGGAGTAGTCGATGAGCCAATCTTCCGGCTTCACCGAGCCGTTGTACTTGGGCGTGTCTCTGGGGAGCGAGAACCCTTTGGGGAAGGGCTCGTCGCAGATGCGGGGGCCAAAGCATGGCGGGCCGACATCGTCTTCTTCTTCTAGCGCCAAGGATCGAGCAAGGCGGTCGATCCTGTGGCGGGCGTCGTTCTCGCCGACTCGTTCTCGGCGGCCAAGTCGGTCGCCAAGAGTCGGGTGTGTGATAGGCGGCGGAGTGAGGCGTCTTTCTCTTCGAGGCGGGGGAGGAGGCAGATTTCCTTGGTGCTCTACAGCTCGAGGGCGGCCATCCGCGTCGCGCTCGATGGTGATGCAAGTCCGGCTGCGGCTGGCAGCCGGCTCCTTGTCTTTCTTCTGGCGCGCGCCGCTCGCAGTCGGCGAGCGGGACGTCGCGGCGTGCTCCCGGCGCGGGGGATGACTATCAGCACGGGCGCCGGCTTCGTGCCGTTCTGCAGCCGCGTCGAGCAGCTGTTGGATCCGTCTCGTCATGTAGGGGAGCTCATCGGCTCCCAGCCCATTGAGCTCTTCTGCAGCCGCCTGAGCGGCTCGCAGATTCTCGAGCGGGGTGGCGTAGACAGGGCGATCCGCGCCCAGCATGCTGGCGACGGCTGCGCCGCGCTTCTGGACGAAGCCGGCTCGGCTCGGGCCGCTAGGCGGCGGCGTGCCGAAGGCGGCGCGGTCGACTTCGCGCTGGTGAGCCTCGGTGAGGCGTCTCATCGAGGCTATCTTCTGGCCCTCCGCGATGAGGGCAAGGCGGCGTGCCTCCAGGGTCTCGGCGTCGGCGTCGGCCGGGATGGGGACGGAGAGGTCGTGCATCGCCGCTCGCTGAGCGTCGCGGGCATTCTCGCCCGAGTTGGAGACGTGGCTGATGACCAGCACTTCGGTGACAGCGCTGCTGCCGCTGTCAGCTCGAGGGAGGGGGTCGTCGAAGACCACCACGTCGGAGGGGTAGGCGTCAAGCAACGCGGTATCGGAGTCGATGAGCATCGGGTCGGTGGAGCCGACCGACTCCATGTCCGCAGCAGGCTCGCTGGAGACGTGAAGTTGGTCGAGGAGGCTGACGAGGCGGCTCTCGGGGTAGTCGGTGCCTGCGTCGGACGCAGGCTCATCGGAGATGCGAGTCTCGCCGAGCAGATCGGCGAGGCGGCTCGCTGCGCAGGCGTCGTCGACGCCTTGCAGCGCGTCGAGGCAAACGCCATCGGGCGCAGCAGGCTGGCTGCGCTCGCGGGGGAGGAAGAGGGTTCCCATCCAGAACAGGTCTCCGGACGACGGTGCACCTGGCCCCATGGTGGGCGCCAAATGTCGGGTGGTTGGTGCGACATATGCCAAGGGATGGCTTATCATTGTGGGAGCCAATAAAACGTCGCCGGTGCCCGGAAACGGGATGAGGCGAAGACATGCACGCCGGCGGATCTTACCCAGGTTCGGGGCTCTCCGAGGAGATAACACCCCTAGTCCTGCTCTGCAGGGTCTCCGCATGATCACTAGATCGAGAAAGGGTAGCTACAATCGCTCCTAGAGCTGTTTGGGATCAAGGGGGAAGAAGAACAAGGCTAGCTCTTGCTTCCCTCTATCTATGGTGTGTGTGCTATGCTTGGAAGCCAACTATGCTCAGAGGCCAACCATGCTCAGAGGCCAACCCTTTGCATGGGTGCTCCGAGGGGTTTATATAGGCCTACCCCCCGGGGGTACAATGGTAATCCGGCTGGGCTCTGGTCCCAGCCGTCAGTGTCTACGCTCGCAGGCTTCTCCACCGGCTGCTGGGTCCCGCCGGCTGGTGGGTCCCGCCGGCTGCCGGCTACTTGGTCGACAGGCCGGCCCCACCGCCTAGGGTCTTGTCGGCGGCTGCTTACTGTAGCCGCGCCTCGGATGACGAGGGCTTTGTCGAGGTAAGCGTGGCTACAGTGGGCCGCCTCGGGGGCTCTCACTGTAGCCTTACCTCGTCTTGTCTCCTTAATGGGCTCCTGCTTCGAGGAAGGGAGTAGCCATCTTCTGGAGGCCGGCTACGCTCTTGGCCGACTGGGAAAGGCCGGGCCGCCTTCATGCCTCTCTCTGGCTGAAGGGGCCCGCCGCCCGCGGGCCGTACGGGAGTCGGTCGTGGGTGACGTCGAGGCCAGCATGGCTACAGTGCCGAGCCGCACGGGAGACGGCCGTCCCGTACGGCCTCCTGTAGCCATGCCCACCTCGGGCTTTGGGGGTAGTGGGCCGCACTGTGGCCACACCCCGTCGTGTCACCGTTATGTGGGAACAGCTTTGGTGGTTATGGTCTCAGCCGGCTCCTAGGAGTCGGCGTCCTTCTTGGCCGGCTTCTTGGAGTCGGCCACCCCGTAGTCGTCCTGGGGAGGAGTTGGTGAGGCTGGGTCGCCTTCCGGGAGTCGGCTTCAGAGGTAGCCGGCTAGGGAAGGCGGCCCAATGCTCGGAGTGTTTGGAGGCCCGAAGGCCTGATAATTTTTTCAGAAGAACCAGGGGCAGTCGGTTAGGCTACCCGTGGCCATTTACTCCGACAGCTCCATTGTTGCTCCAAGCTCCATTTTCGCCCGATCTCTCTCCCTAGCCAATCAAACTTGTTGATTTGCTCGGGATTGGTTGAGAAGGCCACGATCTACACTTCCACCAAGAGAAATTTGATTCCCCCCACTTATCCCTAGCGGATCTTGTTACTCTTGGGTGTTTGAGCACCCTAGACGGTTGAGGTCACCACGGAGCCATAGTCCATTGTGGTGAAGCTTTGTGGTGTCGTTGGGAGCCTCCAATTAAGTTGTGGAGATTGCCCCAACCTTGTTTGTAAAGGTCCGGTCGCCGCCTTCAAGGGCACCAATAGTGGAATCACGGCATCTCGCATTGTGTGAGGGCATGAGGAGAATACGGTGGCCCTTGTGGCTTCTTGGGGAGCATTGTGCCTCCACACCGCTCCAACAGAGACGTACTTCCCCTCAAAAGGAAGGAACTTCGGTAACACATCCTCGTCTTCACCGGCTCCACTCTTGGTTATCTCGTTCCTTTACTTTAGCTAGTTTTCTTGTGTTATATCTCTTACTTGCTTGTGTGCTTGTTGCCGTTGCATCATATAGGTTGCTCACTTAGTTGCATATCTAGACAACCTATTTTGATGCAAAGATTAATTTGGTAAAGAAAAGCTAAAAATTGTTAGTTGCCTATTCACCCCCCCTCTAGTCAACTATATCGATCCTTTCAATTGGTATCAGAGCCTCGTCTCTTTATTAAGGACTTTACCGTCCAAAGAGTATGGTTGACATCGTAGACGGTGCGGAGGAGCACTCCGGTGAGAATCCAGTCTCGTCTACGGGAGATGGGGGAACCGCGGTCTCTCGTGAGGAATTCAATGTGGCGTTGGACACATTGAAAACCTGCATGACGACCAAGGTCGAAAGCATGTTGAATAAATTCTTAGAAGGGCTTAAACTTACCACCGCACCATTGAAAGTGGGTGATCCCGCTAACAAGTTGACGGATGCTACCTCCGACAAGGGGGAAGCTTCGAGCGAGAAGGCTCCTTGTTCTAGTGATAAAAATGGGACCGGCATCTTTGCCCATGTGGAACCTCCACCTGTCTATGGTGGACCGCTCCCTTCCACTCATTTGAATCATGCCGGCCCGGCCCCTAAGATTGAGAAGAATGTAGATTTTGATTCTTGGGTCTATCATTTTAAGCGTCATTTAAATCATGTGAACACTAACCTTTGGAGAATCATTGAAGAAGGCTTTTATCCGCATGACCGAAGTAACTTCACTCCTAGAGAAGTTGTGGATCATCAATTCAATGAGAATGCTCTCTTCATCATCCAAGAAGCCATCCCACCCGAAGATCTTCCTCATCTCCGGCCTTACACCGTGGCCAAAGATGTGTGGCTCCAAGTTGTTTCCCTTTATCGGGGAGGCGCAAGCATTCAACGCTCCAACTATGAAGTGGTGCAAGATGAAGCCGACGAGTTTGCAATGAAAGAATATGAAGAACCTCGTGAGCTTTTTCGGAGAGTAACCAAAGTCGCGGTCTCGCTCCGAGATCATGGAAGTAAGGACACGGATGACAATTGGATCAAGCGCAAGTTCCTCAAGGCAATGATGCCCTACCACAAAGCCATGTCCTCCGTAATTCGTCAAAGGCCGGACTTTCACACCTTGTCCTCAAGTGAAGTGTTGGATGAGTTTGTGGCTATGAGCATCTTGGACAAAACCGCCGACAATGCGGTTCTTCGCTCTCAAAGAGTTAAGAAGCCCAACCTTGCTCTAAAGGCCAAGGTTAGTATGGAGGAAGAGGATGAAGAGGAAGAAGAGGAGGGCAACCTCGAAGATACGAAGTATGCCTATCATGAACACATGGCTCTTTCTTCAAGGCAATTTTGGAGCAAGAAGAACACGAGGCCAAACTTCAACAAAAGCAACTCAAGTGGCGCAAAGGGCAAGCAACGGATGAGGACTTGCTTCAATTGTGGCAATGTGAGCCACTTTGTTGCAGAGTGCCCTTACGAGAAGAGGGAAGACAATGGTGGCAAGCTCATTATAAAAGACAAGGCCAAGTCGTTCCCCAACAAGAGCAACTTCACCAAGAAGACTCCTCCCAAGGCGTTGGTGGTTCAAGAAGAGTACAATGAGGATGATGACGATGATGAAGATAGTGAGTCAGTTGCCATGGCCTCCACGGGTGTCTCTCTTCGACTCACCCAATGAGAACATCACCGCCAAGTGCCTCATGGCTAAAGCCACCAATAAGGTAACCTCCAACATCAAAACTACCATCATTAATCATCCTTCTTCGACGGATAGCATTGATGAACATGAGGGGACAAATGTGGAGGAAAATGAGTTTGAGATCTTTATGGGTAAACTCAAGGGTAAATCCAAGAAGCACTTCGTTGCTCTCTTGGAACAACTTGGTGAAGCCAATGACATGATCGAGGCTCACGAAGATACCATCTCTAAGATGGAGGGGCATAGTCGTGACTATGCCGATGAGATTTCGGATCTTTCCAATGCTCTTGACGAAGAGCGTGGTCTTCATTTGGCTCTTGAGGAGTCATACAACGATGATCATGCTAAGTTAAAGAAAGATCTTGATCATGCTCTTGTTGTGTCTCGTGTGCTAAACTCCGAGAAGGCAAAACTTGGGGTTGATCTTGCTAGACTCAAAGAGGAGTTTGGCATTCTCGACAAGGCTCACAAAGTCTTGAAGGGTGTTCATGCTAGCCTCAAGGAGTCTCATGATCAACTCCAAGTGAAGCTAACAAAGGATAAAGCCACCTTTCCTCATATGGTGTTAATTGATAATGCAAATGCTACTAACCCGTGTTGTGAGCATGTGCATCTTGTTGAGGAGAATGCTAAGTTGAAGGAGCAACTTGAGAAAGGCCTTGTGTCATGCATACAAGGTGAGAAGAACCTCAACGACCTCTTGAGCAATCAAAAGGAAGTTGTGGCCAAGGAGGGGATTGGGTTCGCACCCAATCCCAAGAACAAGAAGAAGAATGACAAGACCAAGTGACCTCCTCCTCTCAAGCAAACTTTTGTGAAGGAGGGAGAGGGTGCTTCCAAGGAGAAGAAGAACAATGCGAAGGGTGGCGGTGTCAAGAAGAGCAATGCCACTCCTTCCAACAAAGCCGGCGACTTTAATCCTTCTTATGTGTTATGCCATGCTAGTGATGGGCATGTTTATGCCAAATTCGTTGGTTCTCCTCATGAGTACATTGAATGGTCTATTTGGGTTCCTAAGACCCTTGTTGCTAACATCAAAGGACCCATTACAAAATGGGTACCTAAAACCAAGCATTGATCTCTTGTAGGTGTTTGCTTCCGGTGGGGGATCATGGTTGCTCGATAGTGGAGCTACAAATCATATGACCGGAGGCAAGCACTTGGTGGTGGACGTGCACAAGATTCCATCTATGCCCACCAATGTCGAGTGGGGTGATGCCTCGTCTTCTAAGGTATTGGGACTCGGCAAAATTGTCATTTCTCATGATCTCACGATCGAGAAGGTCATGCTAGTTGAGTCCCTTGCATACAATTTACTTTCCGTTCGTCAACTTGCTATCATGGGCTTTGCCACCTTCTTTGATATTGATACCATGGCCGTCTTGTGGAGCAAGACTCTTAAGGTAGCCTTTGTTGGGCATGTCGAGAACGGTCTCTATGTGATTAACTTTTCGGAGCGACCCACTAAGACCGCGACATGCCTAATGGCTAAAGTTGACGTGGGATGGCTTTGGCATCGCCGTTTAGCCCATGTCAATATGAGATCTTTGCAAAGTATTATCAAGGGGGACCATGTCCGTGGACTAACGAACGTTAGTTTTGCCAAAGATCGTGCTTGCAGTGCTTGTATCAAAGGAAAGTTTCATGAGAAGGCTCACCCTCCCACGACTCTTATTTACTCGAAGAGGCCGTTGGAGCTCCTTCATTTGGATCTCTTTGGGCCTCCATCCTTTGATAGTCTTGGGGGTAGAAAGTATTGCTTGGTAATCGTGGATGACTATTCTAGATACACGTGGGTGTATTTCTTCAAGAGGAAGAGTGAGACCCAACAAACCGTCATTGACTTTGCAAATGAAGCCCAACGTCAACACAATGCAAAGATCTTGACAATAAGAAGTGACAACGGCACCGAGTTCAAGAACTACACCTTGGATGAGTTTCTCAGTGATGAGGGGATCAAGCATCAATATTCCGCACCTTACACCCCTCAACAAAATGGTGTTGCGGAGAGGAAGAACCAGACGTTGATGGATGCGGCAAGGACCATGATGGCGGAGTTCAAGTCTCCATACAACTTTTGGGCTGAAGCCATCAACACCGCGTGTCATGCTTCAAATCGGCTCTATCTTCGCAAAGGCTTGAACAAGACTCCATATGAGATCCTCACCGGTAACAAGCCCAACCTCAAGTACTTTCGGGTGTTCGGGTGTAAGTGTTTCATTCTCAAGAAAGGTGTTCGTTTGTCTAAATTTGAGACTAGAGCTCATGAGGGCATATTTGTTGGTTATGCTACAAACTCCCATGCTTACCGTGTTCTCAATGAGTCCACGGGACTTATTGAGGAAACGTGTAACGTGGAGTTTGATGAAAATAACGGCTCCCAAGTGGAGCAAAGTGGTACTTGTGATGTAGGTGATGAAATTCCTCCCCAAGCCATAAGAATGGGTATTGGATATATCCTACCCATTGAGGAACCCCTTGTGGCCGAAGGAGAAGGACAATGCTCCACTCAAGTGGAGCCATCACCAACCCAAGACCCACATGCTTCCGAAGAACAAAGTGAAGGCCCTCAACCTCATGAACAAGATCAAGTGCAAGATCAACCTCAAGATGGTGGTGATCCACCAAATTATGCCCAAGGTCAAGTTCTTCCCCTCGAGCTAGTTCAAGATCAAGAACAAGCTCAAGATGACGCTCAAGATGATCAAGTAACCCCTCCTCACTTCACTTCCGAGGAGGAATTGGAGCGTCGTGCCGCTAAGATCACTTCCAAGCTCACCACCAAAGGTCATCTCATGGAGAATGTGGTTGGAAGCCTAAGAAAGGGGGTAAGCACTCGTAGACAATTAGCAAACTATTGTGAACATCATGCGTTTGTTTCTTGTGTCGAACCCCAAAAGGTTTATGAAGCGCTTGAGGACCCGGATTGGCTCAACGCCATGCATGAAGAACTCAACAACTTCGAACATAACCAAGTGTGGAAGTTAGTGCCAAGGCCAACCGGGAATCATAATGTCATTGGAACCAAGTGGATATTCAAGAACAAGCAAGACGCTCATGGAATCATTGTTCGCAACAAGGCTTGTTTGGTGGCACAAGGCTACTCCCAAGTCGAGGGTATCGACTACGGTGAAACCTTTGCCCCCGTCGCTCGCCTTGAATCTATTCGTTTGTTCATTGCCTATGCTTCTCATCATAATTTCACATTGCAACAAATGGATGTGAAAAGTGCTTTTCTTAATGGTCCCATAAATGAGTTGGTATATGTCAAACAACCCCCCGGGTTCGAAGATCCCTATTTCCCCGATCATGTGTATCAACTCCATAAGGCGCTCTATGGCCTTAAACAAGCCCCACGTGCGTGGTATGAGCATCTTACGGAGTTGTTACAAGATCATGGATTCGAAATCGGGAAAATCGACCCCACTCTTTTTACTAAGAAGGTCAAAGGGGAGTTGTTTGTGTGCCAACTATATGTTGATGATATTATTTTTGGTTCCCCTAACAAAGCCTTCAATGAAGAATTTGCCGCTCTCATGACCTCAAAGTTTAAGATGTCTATGATGGGAGAGTTGAAGTTCTTTCTCGGATTCGAAATCAAACAAAGAAGAGAAGGAACCTTCATCAACCAAGCCAAATACACTCAAGACATGCTAAAGAGATTCAAGCGAAGTGATGTCAAGCCGGCTTCCACTCCAATGCCCACCAAGTGCCAACTTGACATTGATCCCAATGGTAAAGCGGTGGATCAAAAGGTATATCGCTCTATGATTGGATCCTTGCTTTACCTTTGTGCATCTAGACCGGATATCATGTTGAGTGTGGGAATATGTGCACGGTTTCAAGCCGCACCTAAGGAAAGCCACTTTGTGGCGGTCAAGCGAATCTTTCGATATTTGGCTCATACCCCAAACTTTGGCCTATGGTACCCAAGAGGAGCAAACTTCAAGCTTGTAGGTTATTCGGACTCCGATTGGGCGGGAGACAAAGTGGATAGGAAGTCCACTTCCGGAGGGTGCCAATTTCTTGGTTGCTCTTTGGTAAGTTGGTCTTCTAAAAAGCAAAGTTGTGTGTCTCTCTCGTCCACCGAAGCGGAGTATGTGGCGGCCGGAAGTTGTTGTGCACAACTCTTATGGATGAGGCAAACTTTAAAGGATTACGGTGTCATTTGTGATAAAGTGCCTCTTTGGTGTGACAATGAAAGTGCTATCAAGATTTCTCTCAACCCGGTGCAACACTTCAAGACAAAGCATATTGAGATTCGGTATCACTTCATCTGGGATCATATTAGGCGAGGGGAGATCGAGCTCAACTATGTCAACACTCATGATAACCTTGCAGATATTTTCACGAAGCCATTGGATGAAGCAAGATTTCGCGAGTTAAGGCATGAGCTAAATATCATTGATTCGAGCAATGTGGTTCGAACCTTTGCACACCCCTCACATTCATTGTGCATTCTTGTCTAGGTGTAGGCTTGGACGTAGGGGGAGTGTTGTTCTCTCAATGAACTTTCCCTCCCCTCACAATGCATAAACTGATCTCACTCTTTCACATTAGCCATTTTTGATGGTACTTGTGCTTCAAAGACGAGCTTTGGTCATGGGCCCAAGGATAATTCTTCGCGGTGCCATACCAAGTGACTCAAACATAGGTGGCCTCGGCCACCGCCCTCTCGTATAGAGGCGTGTGATTCTTGTTCTCTTGCTAGTACTCTTGTTGGTCTTCTTGTCGTTGTTTCCCGTCTTTCGTTTTGCACCATATGTGTTGAGTCTGGTTTGAGTTGCGCTGGGCGGTACTACCGTTGTGCAGGAGCGGTACTACCGCTTATGTGGCTAAGCGGTACTACCGCCTTTCACCACGGTACTACCGCTGAGGGGCGGGGCCAGGGGGTTAAGTCGTGGGCAGGGGTGGTTTCCTCCACCCCATACCCATTTGCTTCGTCCCCTAGTTCCTCTTCCTCTCTCTCCAGCGCCATCTCGCCGCGGGAAGGCTCCGGCGGCCCTCCGTCTCCGGACCGTTCCTCTCCATTTCCTTCGGTGGAGTCGATCCCCACCTCGTCCTCTTGCCATGGATGCCGGTATTGCCCCCGTTCCTCTTCTCTTCTTGTCTAGTTTTCAGATCTCGCGTTTTAGGGGCAATAGTAGTTGCATCTCTAGATTTTTGGCCAAATCTAGGCTTGAGTAAGTTGGAGAAGGCAACTAGACTCTTTGGATTGATGTTTGGTAGGTTTATTTTTGAATTTGGCATCCCCGGTAGTGCCGGATCTGACCACGGGAGTAGGGATCCGCCATGCCCCGTCTCGGGCGGTACTACCGCCCATCTGGCACGGTACTACCGCTCCACGGAGCGGTACTACCGCTTATGTGGCTAAGCGGTACTACCGCTGAGCAGGCACGGTACTACCGCTGGATGCCCAGTTCCATTGTTTCCTACCACATGTTGATCCATATTTGTTGTGTTTATTTGGTTTTGATCGTTCCTTCTGGTTGCTTCTTGTGTCCGTGTGTTTGGTTCCAGGTGATGAACATCCTGAGCAGCAAGTCCGCCGTGTCAACCCCGGGCGTTCAACGTCGAAGCAGTACCGCTCATCTGAGACTGCAGGTGGTTCTTCCAGTGCTCCACAGCCGGCAGGGGGTGCTTCCTCAAGTGCTAATCCTCCTCGCAAGAAGAACATTGCCAGCCGACCGAAGCCAAGTGGCAAGAAAGTGACTGAGATGTCTAGCAAGGAATTCTGGGACAGGCGTCGGCGCAACCCCTATGAGGAAGACCAAGAACCCAATCTTGTCAATCGCCCGTTCTGGAACCGGTTTCAGTATGACACATACTTTGATGTGATCAAGGCTAAGAAGAACCTCTTTGTCAATGTTCATTCCATCAACACGGATGCTATGGAGAAGGACCTTGAGTACTTTGATGATGCCCTTCAGATGTGCTCTCAGTTGAACATTCTCAGGATCATGCAGTTCAACAAGGACTTTGATGCAGATTTGTTGGCACAATTCTTTGCCACTGTTCACCTAGGAACTGATGCAGACAGGACTCTGACTTGGATGACAAATGGAAAGGTGCTAGCTGTCAAGTGGCAGGCCTTCATGGGGCTGCTTGAGGTGGAAGATCAAGGGCTCGAGACTCCAGTTGGTTTTCTTCCTCACCAAAATGTCACCTCCACTCACAAGCAAGCCCTCTGGCCCTACTGTACTCGGAAGGTCCACCCTGAGACCAGGAAGGAAACCAATGAGTTGTCTACCTATCTGGACATCCTTCACCGTATCTTCCCCGAGACTCTCTTCCCTCGTATTGGGAATCTGGACATGGTACACTCTTACCTTGTGGACATGCTTCTCTTCTGCCAGCGTGAGAAGGACGCAAACACCGGCGAGTCCCTGGACATCTCTCACGTCATGTGGTCTGAGCTTCTGGCGGCTGTTTCTGAGCGCAAGTGCCCAATTTATGGTCCGTTCATCATGTTGCTTATTGAGAGGGCCTGGAGACATACCTATCCTGAGGAGTAGCTGGAAACTGGAGAGTTGGTCTCTCATGAGATCAAGCGTCTGAGGAAGAAGGATAATTGGGGTAGATCTGGAGCTCCATCTTCTGCTGCTGCCATGGAGACCGAGGACGAGGCTGATGCCGGTGATGATGATGAGGATTATGTACCTCCTGGGACAGAGCCTTCTGCGGCAGAGTCCTCTTGGGCAAAGAAGCTCAAACGCAAGATGAAGAAGCTATTCTGCATGGAGTCTCATGGTCAGTACATGACTCATGTGGCTGAGAAGAAGGCAAGAGGACGTCACAAGGAGCTGATGCGTCAAATGGGTGCGACAGTCACCAACGGCTCTGAGGGTCAGATTACCGAGGAGGAGGAGTGGATCCAGCAGCACTGTCCGTGGACCGACTCAGATGCCGAGCAGTTTCCGGGCGAGGACGGCAATGCAGATGATCACGCAGAGTCCTGATGTTCGAGATCCTCAGCATGCTCTCACCTGGAGCCGTAGGTTAGCTCTTTGCCCCTTTTGGTGTCTCGATGCCAAAGGGGGAGAGAGTTTAGGGATTTGCGTCGTTGTGTTGCGAGTGTGTCTTTACCTTGTGCTTTCGTTGTGTGCTACCTTGTGCTTTGCTTGGACCTTGTGCTTTGCTTGGTTTTGTGTTCAGTGAGACTTTAGTTCGAGTCATATGGTGTGAGACATATGCTACCCCATCCTTATCATATCTTTATCTTTGTCTCTAGTCATTTGATATCTCATGAGTTATATGCTTCATTATGTTATATATCCTGCTATCTTGTATCTCGCTTAGGTTGTTGGTCTCTAAAATACAGGGGGAGTGTTGATCCTAGTATGTGTGTCGTGCAGTTCAAAGCACTTATCTTGATGGCACACATCTAGGGGGAGCCCGTCTATATTTTAGAGATTTGGGGTTTGCTTATGTCCTTTGTCTTTTCCCAGTTGTGCAAATCTCGTATTGTCATCAATCCACCAAAAAGGGGGAGATTGTAAGGGCATGTTTATCCCTAAGATGTTTTGGTGATTGATGACAATGCTTTTGCGGACTAATCGTGTGCGTTGAGTGTTTTTCAGAGATTCATCCTTTTGGCACGAGACGATTTCCTCCCCTCGGAGCTTGAAGCGAAGACGGTGTAGTCCTTTCGGATTAGTTTGGTGGACTAGTTTCACCATACTATCAAGAGGGGGTCCGTTTTGGAAAGGCTAGGGCGGAATCACCATGTACACTTCCTTTGCCCCTCCCTCCGAGCCTTTCCGTTTCGATGATGGGCTTGTTTCTCTTCTCATTGTGCACTCTCTGGTCCCAGCGGTAGTACCGCGGGCCAGGCGGTAGTACCGCTTGGGTGCTACAAGCGGTAGTACCGCTCTGGAGCGGTAGTACCGCCCAGAGCAGTAGTACCCCTAGCAGCCCCATGTGTGTACTAACTCTGGTCGCAGTGGTGGTACCGCGGGACGGAGCGGTAGTACCGCTTGGGTGCCACAAGCGGTAGTACCGCTCCAGAGCAGTAGTACTGCTAGTGGCCCCAAGCCGTAGTACCGCGGTGGTCTTGTGCTAGTACCGCCTCGATTCGAGGGCTCCTTTTTCGTGTCGGGTTTTACGGTACTGGCCGCGGCTGTGGGGGGCCGTAGTACCGCTCCTGTGCGGTAGTACCGCCCTCCCACCGCGGTAGTACCACTGTGGGCCAAGCGGTAGTACCGCGATGAGGAGCGGTAGTACCGCTTATAGTGGCAAGCGGTAGTACCGCTGGCACAGCGGTACTACCGCTCTCTTCGGGGCAGAAGTGGGGTAACGGTTGGTTTGTTCCCCCCACTATATAAAGGGGTCTTCTTCCCCAAAGTTGACCTACCTCTTCCCCCAAAAAGCTCCATTGTTGCTCCAAGCTCCATTTTCGCCCGATCTCTCTCCCTAGCCAATCAAACTTGTTGATTTGCTCGGGATTGGTTGAGAAGGCCACGATCTACACTTCCACCAAGAGAAATTTGATTCCCCCCACTTATCCCTAGCGGATCTTGTTACTCTTGGGTGTTTGAGCACCCTAGACGGTTGAGGTCACCGCGGAGCCATAGTCCATTGTGGTGAAGCTTTGTGGTGTCGTTGGGAGCCTCCAATTAAGTTGTGGAGATTGCCCCAACCTTGTTTGTAAAGGTCCGGTCGCCGCCTTCAAGGGCACCAATAGTGGAATCACGGCATCTCGCATTGTGTGAGGGCGTGAGGAGAATACGGTGGCCCTTGTGGCTTCTTGGGGAGCATTGTGCCTCCACACCGCTCCAACGGAGACGTACTTCCCCTCAAAAGGAAGGAACTTCGGTAACACATCCTCGTCTTCACCGGCTCCACTCTTGGTTATCTCGTTCCTTTACTTTAGCTAGTTTTCTTGTGTTATATCTCTTACTTGCTTGCGTGCTTGTTGTCGTTGCATCATATAGGTTGCTCACTTAGTTGCATATCTAGACAACCTATTTTGATGAAAAGATTAATTTGGTAAAGAAAAGCTAAAAATTGTTAGTTGCCTATTCACCCCCCCCCCTCTAGTCAACTATATCGATCCTTTCAGCAATGGATAAAGGTGCTTCTTCC